>NC_090257.1:2668220-2695720 GCF_037325665.1 Littorina saxatilis | reverse complement strand
ATTTTTGATACAGTGGAACACCCCCCCCCCCCCCCTTTGAAGCCCCCCCCCCCCCCAATTTAAGACCTCTCTTTGAAGACCTGGTTTTCTCAGACTTTCTGTTCATAATCTCTGTCAATTGACCTCCTTTTGGGCGGGGATGTAGCTCAGTCGGTAGCGCGCTGGATTTCTATCCAGTTGGCCGCTGTCAGCGTGAGTTCGTCCCCACGTTCGGCGAGAGATTTATTTCTCAGAGTCAACTTTGTGTGCAGACTCTCCTCGGTGTCCGAACACCCCCGTGTGTACACGCAAGCACAAGACCAAGTGCGCACGAAAAAGATCCTGTAATCCATGTCAGAGTTCGGTGGGTTATAGAAACACGAAAATACCCAGCATGCTTCCTCCGAAAGCGGCGTATGGCTGCCTAAATGGCGGGGTAAAAACGGTCATACACGTAAAAGCCGTGGGAGTTTCAGCCCATGAACGAACAAACAAACAAACAAACCTCCATTTTAAGACTCCCTCGTTTTTAAGACCTTGTTTTCTCAGATTTTCTGTTCATAATGTCTGTAAAATGACCTCCATTTTAAGACTCCCTCCTTTTTAAAAGACCTGATTTTCTCAGATTTTTGGAGGTCTTAAAAGGGGGGTTCCACTGTAATAGAGAAGGAAATAACTGAAATGCCAGAATTGTGCTGGGAAAGTTTGGATATTTGTCAAAGAATGTTCAAACCTGAGAATGTTATGGTTGAACTTCCAACACAAACGGAGCAAGAAAGGAATTCACAGAAACTAGATTGATTTACACCTGTGCTCATTTTGTTCTCTCAACAGGAATGAAAAGAGAAATAGAGAGAGAGAGAGAGAGAGAGAGAGAGAGAGAGAGAGAGAGAGAGAGAGAGAGAGAGAGAGAGAGAGACAGAGAGAGACAGAGAAAGAGAGAGAAAGAGAGAGAGAGAGAGACAGAGAGAGAGAGAGAGAGAGAGAGAGAGAGAGAGAGAGAGAGAGAGAGAGAGGGGAGGGAAGGCGAGAGACACACACAGACAGACAGATAGACAGACGCATACTGTGACACACACACAGACACACACACACCATCAACAGCCATGCTCACCTGCGAGTAGGGATCAGGAAAGTTGAATTCTGCCAGACACTGACTACTTGTGTCTAACAAACTGCGCACAGTCAGGGACCCATAGGCACTGTAAGGAAATAATAACACCAGGTGAAACAGCAGTTTGCACAACAGATTTTCTCACTGATAGTGAGTGATACAGTATTGGCGTTAACTAGTACTTACCGGTATTTTACCGGTTGAAATGAAAAAATACCGGAAAATAATTGGCTGCCGATATAACCTACCGGTCGATTTTTAGAACTACCGGTGGTTTTTTCGCTGGTACAACAACAAAACCAGTACTCTGAGTTGGACTCTTACTGGTTCCAATGACCAGCCTACCGTTTTTTTCGGGACTGTTTGCATCATAAAAGTTTGTGTACCAGTTTGAACAAATATTAGCCCCATCACTGTGATATCCAAACTGACATTATGGAAACAGTAGCAAAATCAAGCTGCTCTTTCTACAAATGCTCAACCAAAAGGAAGTCACGGAAGTCAGTTCACAATGTAATTCAGGGGTACTGGTGAAGCCAGTAGGGTCACTACTAGTGACTGGAAAAATCAGGCTGCAATGTGAAACCCTCTGTCCGGTCACCTAAAATCTACCCTGAAGGGTTTTCATTTATTTTCAAACTGTGTACTGAATTTCCTTCTGTACTCTCGTCAAGTTCCGTGCAAAAATCTCAAAGTTCGATGGGCAAATGATCACACACACACACACATACAGAAGCATACAAATCACAAAATAAAACAAAGCATAGTGAACTAACGTTATAGAATATTGCATTTAATTGTTGCAAAGGATTATGTCCCCTACTACAGTAAAGCCTCCCACTAACGACTTTAAAAATGTCCAGATAAATCCGTCGCAAAACAGAGGGGTCTTTCTTGGAAAATTGCTGGCTGAATTTCATTATCAGAGAGGCAACTGCATGGCAGTTCATTCATGGTTTCTCTTTTGCTGCTTCTGTTTATGATTACATTTGTATCTATATTGCGATTTTCCAGCATCAAAAGTTTTCGTTTTGTTGTTGTTGTTAGTCACAGTGTGAAAGGCATCTGTGCCAAGAAAATCAGTCGGAAAACAGGGGGTTTTGTTATTAGGAATAGGAGGGGAGGTTGTTTAAGTTTCACTGTATCAGGATTATATTTCACGGACACACATGTAATACAAACAAAGGTAACTTCTTTGCATGTACATACCAAGGGTTGGTAGACAGGGTGAGAATCTTGGCCAGGTATTTGTCTTTGAATTTCTTGGCTCTCTCCTCCACGTCTTCTTCTTCTGACTGACTCTTGATGGCCAGTGCAACCGTCTGGAGCATGCAGAGTAAAACATTCATAAATACGAAATGATATCGTGTACAGTGGAACCCCCCATTTAAGACTCCCTTCCTTTTAACTCATTGTCTTCCAGGTACGGATATATCCGTACCCACTCATATGGCTCTATCTGACCAGGAACGGATATATCCGCTCAGACTGTTAGCTTCAGTTGCTTCTTGTAACGTTGATCTAACACCTGCATTCCAGCCTGTTGATACAGTTACTACACAGTTACTACAATTCTGAGTGACCTGCTGCAGCACAGCTGGTCTTTGCTAAAAAAAAAAAAACTTGGTCAACATAGGTGGGGTAGAAAGTGTTCAGACCCTGTTTTCTCAGATATTCTGTTCACAACCTCTTTAAATTTACGCCCATTTTAAGACCACTTACTTTTTAAGGCCTGGTTTTCTCAGATCTTTAAAGGTATTAAAAGGGGGGTTCCACAATAGGAATTTGTATGACCCATGCAACTTTTGTTCACAATGGTTTTGATGTGGCATAGACCCTTTATTGAATTTCTACAGTAACTAATAGGGTCAGATTTCAACACCCAACAACAGATTCACAAATCAGGCATAACCTTTTCTTAGTGCTTTTAGAAAAGAAAACAAACACAATTTCTCAAACTCACACATGTAGTACAAATATACAAAACCCGCAAAAGTTTCAACTTATATATATATTCACAAACAAACAGACAGAAACAAGGGAAAATAAACAGCCAGGAAGGCATGCAGGCAGAAATAGAGAAAGATATTAAAGCACAAGTTCAACAACAAACACAAACACTAACAACCCTAACAAAGGCTGACAAAGTAAAAGATAGCAACAATACACACAACTGTGCTTTGATGATGACTTTTACTTGTTGTTAGCCTTTTTTAAAAATATTGTTTTATCGTATTTATGTTAAGAGTGTATGGGTGTATGATTGCTTTCCACACCAGGACACATACCAATGTCTTTTTAGCTATATGGCAGAATAAATTCTTGTTCTTGACCCAACCACTTTACCAACTCTCCTAACAAACATTTGATTCACCCATCACCTTATCAACACTGTCGGCGAAACACTTGAGCCAATACTCTCTAGCGTCCTTGTCGTGCATCAAGTCGACCGTGTCGGGGACGTAACTGGAGGGATCCAGCAACAGAGGGCACGCCATCACCGGGCGGTCAAGCCGATCAATCTCCAGCATGTCAAACTGAAGAAAAAAAAGATTGAGAGAAAGTATTGCAAGCGCATTGGTCTAGTGCATCAATTTCTAGCATGTCTTCTTCTTCTTCTTCTTCATCGTTCCAGAATTTGTCTGGTTACGTGTGAGCTCGTTTGCCCATTTGGGTTCACCACACTATACTCTGAGAGCATAGTCAGCTTCACTCCGCTTTCGTTGAGTATGCATGCTGGGTATTTTCGTGTTTCCATAACCCACCGAACTCTGACATGGATTACAGGATCTTTTCCGTGCGCACTTGGTCTTGTGCTTGCGTGTACACACGAAGGGGGTTAAGCCACTAGCAGGTCTGCACATAAGTTGACCTGGGAGATCCGAAAAATCTCCACTCTTAACCCACCAGGCGACTGCGACCGGGATTGGAACTCACGACCTCCCGATTAGGAGGCCGACGTCTTACCACCACGCCACTGCGCCCGTCTAGCATGTCAAACTCAGAAGAAAAAAAATCAAACAATAAGAGAGAGTATACTGAGTATATATGGCAAGCGCAATTAATGGTCCAGTGCATCCATCCCCAGCATGTCAAACTGAGAGAAAACCCATGAGAGAAAGTACAGCAGGCATCATAGAACAGTGCATCAATTTCTAGGATGTCAAACTGAAGAAATGAGTGATCGACAAGAAGAAGAAGAAGAAAGCAACAATGAGACAAAGCAAGGAACGTCATGGTATAGTGGTTAATGCACATCTCTGCCATGCTGCTGGTCTCAGGTTTGAACCTCATGGTAGAGACAGAAGGCTCTGAACTCTCCAACAAAAACCCCACGTATATGCAGACTTGTCAGAACAGCTACATTCAGAATCTCCACCGTACAATGGAACCCCCCTTGTGAGATCGAACAGAGAAAAAGGTCCCAAAAACGGGGAATCAATCAATATGAGGCTTATATCGCGCATATTCCGTGGGTACAGTTCTAGGCGCTCTGCAATGATGCCGTGTGAGATGGAATTTTTATACGGCCAGTAGATTGCAGCCATTTGGGCGCATATTTACCTTTCACGGCCTATTATTCCAAGTCACACGGGTATAGGTAGACAATTATTAACTGTGCCTAAGCAATTTTGCCAGGAAAGACCCTTTTGTCAATCGTGGGATCTTTAACGTGCACACCCCAATGTAGTGTACACGGGGGGTGTTCGGACACCAAAGAGAGTCTGCACACAAAGTTGACCCTGAGAAATAAATTTCCGCCGAACGTGGGTTTGAACTCACGCTGACAGCGGCCAACTGAATACAAATCCAGCGCGCTACCAACTGAGCTATGTCCCCGCCCCGGGGAAGTCGAATACAGTAACCCCCTCCCCACCCCTTTTTTAAGACATTGGTTTTTTCAGACTTTCTGTAATAATCTCTGCAAATTTAGCCTCATTTTAAGACTCCCTCCTTTTCAAGACCTGACTCTTGAAGGTCTTAAAAGGGGCTCCACTGTATCGGGGGGGGGGGGGGGGGGGGGGAGATGTCTTAAAAGTGGGGTTCCGTTGTATGCATCAAGATTGGAGAGCATGTCAAAGATCATGTTTGTTTGTTTGTTTGCTTAACGCCCAGCCGACCACGAAGGGCCATATCAGGGCGGTGCTGCTTTGACATATAACGTATGTCACACACAAGACAGAAGTCGCAGCACAGGCTTCATGTCTCACCCAGTCACATTATTCTGACACCGGACCAACCAGTCCTAGCACTAACCCCATAATGCCAGACGCCAGGCGGAGCAGCCACTAGATTGCCAATTTTAAAGTCTTAGGTATGACCCGGCCGGGGTTCGAACCCACGACCTCCCGATCACGGGGCGGACGCCTTACCACCAGGCCAACCGTGCCGGTCAAAGATCATGTAACCCGCCTCATGAGATGTAAGAGTTAGCTGGTGGTATTGTAACACAATTATCATACCTCTTGAAAGACGATTCAGCTCTCCCTCAACCAATTTCAATGCAGAGGGACAATGTTTAAATACTTTACCGATGATAAAGTACAGTTGAACCAGTCAATAACGACCTCCCAAGAGACCAGCTAGCTAACGACCTCCCAAGAGACCAGCTAGCTAACAACCTCCCAAGAGACCAGCTAGCTAACGACCTCCCAAGAGACCAGCTAGCTAACAACCTCCCAAGAGACCAGCTAGCTAAATGCAGTCCTTATGGTGGTCATTATGAAAAGGTAAATATCAAGACTAGTGGATAACACTGGATTACTCACCCCATGTGCAAAGAAGCCAGGATCCTGATGGTTGATTTCTGTGAAGGAGGACTTGGGGCTGGCAAGACCAGAACTCCCTGCCATGTTTTCTCCCCACGAGTACTTCTCTGCGTCTGTAAAACAGAATAACCATCACCTGGTTAGTTTCTTGTCATGTCATCAGAATAACTGAAGTTTTAGATGGGCGTAGGGGCGTGGTGGTAAGACGTCGGCCTCCTAATCGGGAGGTCGTGAGTTCGAATCCCGGTCCCTGCCGCCTGGTGGGTTAAGAGTGGAGATTTTTCAGATCTCCCAGGTCAACTTATGTGCAGACCTGCTAGTGACTTAACCCCCTTCGTGTGTACACGCAAGCACAAGACCAAGTGCGCACGAAAAAGATCCTGTAATCCATGTCAGAGTTCGGTGGGTTATAGAAACACGAAAATACCCAGCATGCTTCCTCCGAAAGCGGCGTATGGCTGCCTAAATGGCAGGGTAAACACAGTCATACACGTACAATTCCACTCGTGCAAAAACACGAGTGCACATGGGAGTTTCAGCCCACGAACGCAGAAGAGAAGAACTGCAGTTTTAGACAGTGGTACCCCTCTTTAAAGACTATACCATACAAAATCAGGTGAAAATATTCGGTCTGAATATAGAGGGAGTCTTAAAATCAAGGTTAACTTACAGAGTTTATGAGCAGAAAATCTGAGTAAGCAAGGGCTTAAAAATCGGGAGTCTTAAAAGCGAGGTGGGGGTCTATTGTATTCACAAAGTGGAACCAACAAATTCCATCAACAGATACTTTCTTTCTTTCTTTATTTGGTGTTTAACGTTGTTTTCAACCACGAAGGTTATATCGCGACGGGGAAAGGGGGGAGAGGGGATAGAGCCACTTGTCAATTGTTTCTTGTTCACAAAAGCACTAATCAAAAATTTGCTCCAGGGGCTTGCAACGTAGTACAATATATTACCTTACTGGGAGAATGCAAGTTTCCAGTACAAAGGACTTAACATTTCTTACATACTGCTTGACTAAAATCTTTACCAAAATTGACTATATTCTATACAAGAAACACTTAACAAGGGTAAAAGGAGAAACAGAATCCGTTAGTCGCCTCTTACGACATGCTGGGGAGCATCGGGTAAATTCTTCCCCCTAACCCGCGGGGGGTATGAACAGATACATAGAGACACAAATATGCTTGCTTGCACAGACAGACAGACAGGCAGACAGACAGACAGACAGACAGGCAGACAGACAGACAGACAGACAGACAGACAGACAGACAGATAGACACACACTATATTTACATCCATTACCTTCCTCCTCCGCTCCCTTGAGAAAAGCGCCAACAGCCCCGAGGTATCCTTCGTGTCTCAGAAACAATGCCTGTATCTCCCCCTAGGCAATAGACAAGGCAGAAATCAAAACAATGACAACACACACTTTATTGGCCATTAAAATCAACACATTAAAAGGGAAAATAGTTTTTGGTAGATCTTCTTCTTCTTCTTCGTTCATGGGCTGAAACTCCCACGTTCACTCGTGTTCCTACACGAGTGGAGTTTTACGTGTATAACCCTTTTTAGCCCCGTCATTCAGGCTTTGATAGATGTAAACATGCTTGTCAGCTATTTCAAATATTTTTAGTACCACATTATGAGGAAGGCCCAAATTTTACCCAGAATAATTGTTTGTACAGTAGTTAAAATTCAAAGGAGAAATCAAAAATATAATATTTTCTTACTGGCTGGCCACAAAATACCAGTGGGAAAAATATACCTGTACTGACATCATACCATACCGTGCTTGCTTTCTCACGGGGGAAAGCCAGCTGCCACACAACCCATTTTTTTCCTGTGTCCTGCATGTGTGTATTCATGTTCTCAAGCCCTGAGCCTTTCGCTGTCAACTTGGGATTTTTATTGTGCGCATGCATGCATACAAGGGTGACGAGCTATCTCCCTGCCCCGATCCAAAGGGAATCTGCCAATGATAAGTTTGTTTGTTTGTTTGTTCGTTCATGGGCTGAAACTCCCACGGCTTTTACGTGTATGACCGTTTTTACCCCGCCATTTAGGCAGCCATACGCCGCTTTCGGAGGAAGCATGCTGGGTATTTTCGTGTTTCTATAACCCACCGAACTCTGACATGGATTACAGGATCTTTTTCGTGCGCACTTGGTCTTGTGCTTGCGTGTACACACGGGGGTGTTCGGACACTGAGAAGAGTCTGCACACAAAGTTGACTCTGAGAAATAAATCTCTCACCGAACGTGGGGACGAACTCACGCTGACAGCGGCCAACTGGATACAAATCCAGCGCGCTACCGACTGAGCTACATCCCCGCCCACGAATGATAAGTAAGAACAGTGAAATCCCTCTATCTAACAGCAGTCTCCAAATAGCCTGAACTGACCTTAGACCAGTAGTTGATGGCAAAGGCAATGGTATGCATGGTCAGCGGATGACCACGAATGAAGTAGCCGCCAAAGTAGATCTTGGTCAGTTTGTGCAGGCGTGCCTGTAGGTACGCGATCTGTCCAATGTCGTTGCTGATGCAGAACAGTAGACTTCTCACTATGTCTTCTTTCCGGAAACTTTCACCTGTGAGAGAAAATGGATCAATCCACCGAACAACCAGGAACCCCATCTATTCACAATAATGAATGAATGATTATAATAGATGAAACAAGTCACTTGTAATCTTCTGCAATAATTAATACATGTACCTATCAATTATCATCAACCACCTCTGGAGAAGAAAAAAACGCCCATTCCATTCAGTAACCATGGAACCCATGTGTCTGTCTGAGCATCCATGCGTAATACCAAAGAAGATTTTGGTTAGTTTCTTGCAGTCATGCTTGCACACATTATGCAAACTGTCAAATGTCCATTCATCTTCCACCTACTCACTGACTCAATCCCTTTGTCACTCACCTGTAACCTCAATTAACCCTGTTGATAGCTCAATCACTTTATTGTCAAATACAGACGTAAAAAATATCAACCAGTTAACTGTAAGTGCTATGATAATGGCACAAAAGAGCGAGGCATCATGAGAGCAGTTACCCTGCATTAGGTTGTATGCACACAAAAACACAACAAAAAAAAACCAAATAAACAAACAAAAACACAAATTAAAATTGTAAAGAAACATAAATGTGTAGCTGCTGATGATTCTTGATTTTCATGCTGATGAAGAGACATGGCAAGAAAGAAAGAAAGAAAAAAAGAAAAGAAAGAAAGAAACATAAGACAGAAAAAACAAAGACGAAAAGAAAGAAAGAAAGAAAGAAATGAATGAATGAAATAAAGAAAAGAAAGAAAGAAAAGTGCAAAGGAATGTACCAAGGCTGTACTGATCGGAAAAAAATCTTCAATATACCATCAAGACGTGTTGCCTTTCCAAAGCTGCTTGCAATGACATCAGCTTGCAGCCCAAGGTTACTGTAATCACCACCATAGATATCTTTCACCAGCATGTCCACCGAGCGGTGATCACCGGCCTCAGCAAGTTCCAGCAACTCATCGAAAGACTGGAATCAGAAAACAGGGGTGAGAAATGGAAAACCACTGAAAAATTTAATGTAAAACAAACTCTTTCCTCAGAATAGCTACAGCTGGATTTACTTAACTACGCATATAAATGTGGAAAAAGATCAACCTGTTATACAGAACTCTCTACGAGTCTCTGCAGTCATATCCAATCGCATCTTGTTATTGATACAGATGAAACTATGATGCAATTTAAAAGCCTATTGCATGGCTGTTGCAAATGATTATCACTGCAGTCATACTAACAATCTATGCTTAGTTCTAGACAGAGCATGTTTTAAAACATTCCTTGTGAATAATACATAAAAGTTTAATTACAACCAAAAAAAATCCATTATAAAGTACCTGGTGTTTTTTGTGTGTGTGTCACATATGCTATATATTGGATCAACAGCAGCATACCCATTTTAAGCCGTTGAACAGGATTGAAATCTTGAAATTAGCGATGTTGGAAAATAAATCTGTCAGGTTTGTGTGGGTTGTAGAAGAGTGAATACTTTTGCTTTTATAAAGCAAGGTTTCCATGTGTGCTCCCTGTATACAAAACCCTTTGTACAAAAGAAAGAGATACTGCCACTCAGACACACCTCTCCCTAGTGCATGACTGGCCTATAATGCCTGTAATGCCACGTGGGAAAGTTACATTTCCGGAGTTCGTCTATTCCCAAGAAGAATGTTTTTAAATCAAAAATCTACCGCCCACCTTAGCCTGAGTCAGAAGACATCCCAGACCCCAGAAGGTGCCTCCCCCTGTTGATGTTCCTCCGATCCTCTCAAACTTGTTGTCGCTCTCCACCTGCAGAAGAGTACCACACAACATCACACTATAAAGAACTGTTTCCTTCAAGAAAAATAGTGGCACAAAGAAAACCTGTCCATTTCAGGATAAAACAGCCCTAACATTGAGAAACAAAAGGATGTCAGGGCTCTATACATGCATCCGACATGTGCAACAAGAGAAAGCGAGCGTTATGCTGACCCAATCTCCTGCCACCTGAAAACATAATAACAAGTATTGAAATAGAAAAGCGACTTTCATCCTCAACAATCTAAAATTTTTCATTTGTGAGGATGAAAGTGGCTTGTTTATTTCAATATACGTTATTTGCGTGTTTGACCAAAATATGACATTTTACACAGATCGAGACAGTCATTGTTCTCCGAGACCGCGCTAGCGGTCGAGGTGAACAATGACTGTCGAGATCTGTGTAAAATGTCATATTTTGGTCAAACACGCAAATAACATTTATGTATCGATCGAATTCCTTTCAGGTACTATGACTTTGTTGTTGTTTTGACGATTGAACGAGCACACACACACATGCAATCAAACACATAAGATTCATATTTCGGCGTTTCAGGTTGACCGAAACTTCAAAGGAACTACAAAACACACGTCATGTACTGACTTTGTTGTTGTTTTGACATTGAACAGCACACACACATGCAATCAAACACATGACGTGTGTTTTGTTGTTCCTTTAAAGTTTCGGTCAACCTGAAACGCCCAATTATAAAGTTTTGTAGGCCTCTGACATCACATGACTCAAAGAAGAGAAATCCAATCTCCAATCGATACATTGTTTGTTATTCTTCCAGGAGCCAGGAGATTGGTTCCCCACATCTCTTGCTTACTCTTGTTGCACATGTCATATGCATTCACAGCACCTGTGTTTCTCTGATTGTTAAAATAGGGCTCTACTTGATTTGGTTCTCTGAGACTGTCTGTCTGTGTCTGTCATTCTCTCTCTCTCTCTCTCTCCCCCCTCACCCCCCCCCCCCCTTCCTATCTCTCTGTGGTACAGTGAAGGGGCGTGTTTGTGATTCTGTGTGTGTCTCCGTGTTTCTGTTTGTGTGTGTGAGTGGGAGGGAGAGCGAGGTGGTAAGATAAAAGAGAGAGAGAGATCGAGAGACTCAGAGAGAGAATGTGTGTGTGTGTATGTGAGTGTCAGTGTGTGTCTCTGTGTTCCTGTGCATGTGTGTGTGCGTATGTGTGTGTGTGCGCGGGCATCCGTCCCATCTCACCCCAACCCGTCGATTTGTCTGTGCATGCATGTGTGTGTGTGATGGAGATTGCCGATTTGGCCTTAGCTGGGGGTATGCAGTGCCTTGGATGGTGGACGACGATGCCAAAGTCATCGCATTTCTCCTGAATTCTTATCTTTTTCATTTCCATTCCAGTAAATGTGATCCCTGGTGGACACCCCTTGTTGAAAGGAAAATGTTTTGTTTTCAGCAAAACCAACCTTGACTAGACTGACTCCAGAGCCGATGTTGACCAGAAGGTAAGGAAAGACGTCCTGGTCCACACCCTGAAAACTGTAGTCTGGGTTACCATGGCGCTGGTACACAAAGGCTTCATCAGGGATGTTCTTCAGCAAGAAGTTGCAGCCGCAGATAAGGCACTCGATCTCGTCCTCCTTGTCCACCCTGACATAAATAAAAAAATAAAGAAAACAGAAAGGAATTATAAACAACAACAATAACAGCAACTTGTAAAACCCTCCTTTGACCTCCATATTTAACCTCTGTTTTGTGTCTGTTTAATTAAATACGATAATTTATAACGCGCACATATCTCACCACAAGGCGACTCAAGGCGCACTCATACACATTCTTTCGCATTAACAACTCATGCACACTTATTTACACTTACACATAAATTACATGAAGATGACAAGGCAACAACACAAACAGAGACACGGCACTCAAAAGTAAGCATGAAAAGAATAGAAAATTTCAAATAATAATTATGTGCATGCCACATGGCTATTTACAACTGCTCTGATTTAGGCTTGCGGGTGAGGTGGATTGTTGCGGGTGTTGCGATTGTTTGTTTATAATTGTTATTATTTTGTATCTTAGTTTTAGTAGGGACAGATCGTAAGACTAGACGTCAGCCTAAAATCTCCATCCTTGAGTAATAAATTTATTGTTCATCCATCTATCTGTAGCTTCCATGCAAAAATTGCCATGATTTTTCCTTGGAAGACATGGCGCACATTTTAGACAAACTTCCTCCTTACTGCCTGCCGTTACCGTCATTGCCCTGAATATTTCTGACAAATGAACACAGATCATCTTTGAATGACATGGCACGCATTCTAAAGGAACTCTTGTATGAAGACGTTTTAGTTTTTTTCAATTGCTAGCCACTAGCTCCCCTGCCAATGCCCAGAATATTCATAACAACCTGTTTTTTTTATGAGCCTTGCATGATTATAATCAGTTCCTCTCTTGTGCTTATTACTTCTTCAACATGTGCTTGTTACTTCATAATTATCATCCTGGAACCACTTTCACATACAACATTGACAGCACTTTACAATTCTCCACAAACAACCAAAAATACAAGTGAAGTCTCTCGGTTCTTACTGAACGCCCAGTTTCCTTGTGATGAGGTCTTTATACTTGTACGCTCCACCGCCCGTGACCTTGATGATTTTGTCACGAATGAATTCCTTCGAGTCAATCAAGTTGGCTAGGATAAAGTCCAGGCAGCTCTCGATGTACTTGGTTTCAAATTTGACAAAGTGAAGCCTAACCATAGTTTCTTCCTTCTCCGACACATTGTAAATTGGCCCTTCCTGTCAAATAAAACATAGTAACACAACAAGTGAGCATCAAGTGTCTGCAGGATGTTTCTTCTTCTTCTGCGTTCGTGGGCTTAGACTCCCACGTTCACTCATGTTTTTAGCACGAGTGGATTTTTACGTGTATGACCGTTTTTACCCCACCATTCAGGCAGCATACGCCGATTTCAGGGGAGGCATGCTGGGTATTTTCGTGTTTCTATAACCCACCAAACTCTGACATGGATTACAGGATCTTTTCCGTGCGCACTTGGTCTTGTGCTTGCGTGTACACACGAAGGGGGATAAGGCACTAGCAGGTCTGCACATAAATTGACCTGGGAGATCAGAAAAAATCTCCACCCTTAACCCACCAGGCGCGGCCTGGATTCGAACCCACGACCTTCCGCTTTGGAGGCCGGCGTCTTACCACCAAGCCATTGCGCCCATTGCGCAGGATGTTTGAAAATAGTTGTTAAAAGCATTTGCAACTAGGTTTCTGCATGTGACTCTGTGTGTGAACGTGTGTGTAACTGATCCCATCTGCAATCTAGGCGACTGCTACGGACTTTCATGTTTTTTTGGATTCAGGATTTAGTGGTGGACATTTAAGGGTATAGTTCCGAGTGGCAGGAGTTTATCTGACCACCATCCAGGCAGGTTATAAATGTAACCAAGTGCACGAAACACTCGAATCACCTTTGGAGGCAAAGCCTGTCCAACAGGAGAGAGTTTGGGCGAAACAAATAGCTCTATAAAAACCGCTATGTGAATGCACAGCTAAACAAATAGCTCTATAAAAACCGCTATGTGAATGCACAGGTTTGCCAGAGCATACCAGGTAACAACTGCAGCCAGACCCTATCACAAACAGCTCTCCACATCTCAGGGGTGTGCTCTCTACCAGCATACCAGAGCTACTTTAAATAGCTCACACTCAAGGCAGGGAGACCACTCCGTCAATTGCAGAGCCGCTGCCATAAAAGGGGGACTACTGCGTCACCCTGTCATATGGCGAGGATAATAATTGAACGTTTTTCTATTTTTTACATTGGCAGACGTTGTTTCATAACTATTTTGACATTATAAACTTGACACCTGATCAGGACAGCACTTTAGTGGGGGTGTCCTGGGTCCCAGAAGCCCCCACTTCACTAATGTCCTTTGTTTGCCCCCAAGGAGAGACCCAAAATACCCCTTTCAAATGCTAAATTTCAACAGCATCTTGGGGGTGGGGAGGTGGGATGTCCCAAAGAAAGACCCAAAATACCCCTTTCAAATGATACATTTTAACAGCATCTTGGGGGTGGGAAGTCCCAAAGAGAGACCCAAAATACCCCTTTCAAATGATACATTTTAACAGCATCTTGGGGGTGGAAAGTCCCAAAGAGAGACCCAAAATACCCCTTTCAAATGATACATTTTAACAGCATCTTGGGGGTGGGGGAGGTGGGAAAACCCAAAGAGAGACCCAAAATACCCCTTTCAAATGATAAATTTCAAAAGCATCTTGGGGGTGGGAAGTCCCAAGGAGAGACCCAAAATACCCCTTTCAAGTGCTAAATTTCAACAGCATCTTGGGGGTGAGGGAGGTGGGAAGTGCCAAAGAGAGACCCAAAATACCCCTTTCAAGTACTAAATTTCAACAGCATCTTGGGGGTGGGAAGTCCCAAAGAGAGGCCCAAAATACCCCTTTCAAATGCTAAATTTTAACAACATCCTGGGGTGGGGGGGTGGGGGCAAAACCCCAGGACCAGGGCTGGCTATACTGTTTCCCTGCCTCATTTACGAAGCGCCCCCCTCCCTCCCCCTCTCTTCTCATACACTATTGGTCCATCCCTGTCCATGAAACACCAACTCACAGAATCAGGTTCATCATACACCACTGGAGCCCTCCTCTGCCAGTCAGAGCTGTACGACACTTTGGCCAGTGAGCCACCTAGCGATGAAAGAAAACGTCATGATTTCAAAACAGAGAGTTAAAGCAATGACATTTAATCACAAATAAGCTTGCCATTTATGGGGTGAAAATAAAGAACCATTCATTGTGTAACCAGGCAACTGTGTTGAAAAAAAGGCTGTCTGTTCTGAGTTCACCAGTGCTTTATGTCTTGAATTTACAGTATTTCCTTCTAAACTCTAGTTTTGTTCCTTGTGAAAGTCTTGGTAAAATAAAATTCTTGCACTATGGTGACCTTATCAGGTGAGTCAGAAAAAAACAAAAATATGTCTTTTGGCATTGCATGACAGGAGTATGAAGAACCAGGAACACACATAAAAACAAACACAGACAGAAGTGTCAAGAACACACTCACATCACCACCACTAAAATCAACTACAACAGCAGCAAAATCCCAAGAACATCAATAAAAACAAAGACCTATTTTAGTTTCTTCTTACCAATATCAATGGCAAATCTCTTTGCATTTTTCAGGTTTCTGAAGAATTGTTCTGGAGGCAGGTCAATGCTTTTGGCATAACTTTTGTGAGCCATGCTGAACGTTTTAGGATTGGTGTCTTCCAGTTCCAAGTACTGTTTTGATGTCAGTTTCTAAGCAAGACTGCCATTCTGTGGGAGAGAAAAGTGTAACAAAGTTAACTGTCAAGTTATGCAAGTTACATGAGTATATGATTCACTAAACTGTGTGACGATCAGCAGTTTAACTGATCGAGAGATTTTGTTTTGTTTTTGTTTTGAAATGAATTTTATATAATATTAATTTCTGTTGGGGTTGGTGCAGTCAATGCAAATTGCCAAGCAACAGCACGTGCTCGTACTCTATCAAACTAATGTAAAGAAGCACTATCATTTTATTGAAATGAAACCCTTTGCACACAAGTCACAAGAAAGCGATACTGCGACCAACTGCTACTTTTTCATGATCAAACAATAACAACTGCTCTTTGGAGGATCTTTCGATTTTCAGACAGCCTGGCATCTCCACGTTATCAAGCCACTAGGTTCATACTTTTCTACAGACTAACACATAATAATCATAGTGCATCCGTGAGAATTGAGCTTGCGATCAAGCACAACTTTCCTGCCACGGTTGTTCGTAGCAGACTACCTTGATTCTTCTCCGTACCTTCTTGACAAGAGAATGCAAGCAAAGGAGGACAATCTTGTTCTCGTACCACTTGAGAATGTGACTATTCGCAGATGGTTTCAAAATCGAGAGGGAATCCGAATAAAACAACGGCGGCGATTGGTTGATGCAGAAATCGGCATTCGGATTCCATTTCCGCTTTCTCTTGGAGGGATACATCCATGATGCCTAATTAGCGAACAATTTTCACGCTAATTGTTTTATTTTAAAGACCAGGAGGATTTGCACTGGAGATATGGCTGACGAACTTCATGTATTGGAACTGAACTCCGAGGAGAGGAAGCAACTTGCGGAGTTTTCAAGGTAAAATGCCGACGTTCAAGACAATCTTTGCCTTTCTTAGTCAACTTTGCAACTTGATATTTTGATAACTTCGAAGAAAAATTTCGCTCAGGTTTACCTCAGACTCAGTAAACGTTTAACGTTGTGCTTTTACTTCGTGCATCATTATTAGTGAAGGTGACTTCTGACAATGTTGCATGGAATCGGACTGATAGGCTGACGTGAAGTTACATACTTTTATACATTTTGATGGAGAAGGGAGGGGCAGGGAGTGGTGTGGGAACTGCCTTACAGTTACAAAAACTGATAGATTTACCACCTCTTCTAATACTAAGGCTAGGGTAGTACTTTTCTTTGAAAACCTCTGAAAATCTAAAAAAAAAACAACAACACAAAAAACACACGAAATAACTAAATAGCCGTGGCTGGAGAACTGACGAGTCTCCACAAGCTACCTTTTTTTTCCGAGGTCCAATGGGGCGTTCATTGAAACTAAGTTTTCTTCTAAAGTTCAAGTCAAAGAACTGTGGTCAAAGAAGGAAGGTCATGGGATATGTGTCCATATCTCCCAAGCAATAAAATTGTATATTTGTAGTACCTTCTGCCTCCACTTCTCCTTCGCAATTTCTGGCATCAGGGAGTATAATATGATGTATTGACGTGGGAAAATTACAATATAAGTCTACAGAGTAAAAGAAAACATACGATTTGTACGAATACTTTTTGTTTTTCAGTCTCATTTTTGGGTTCGTCAACCTTGAAAATGAAGACAACGTAAAGAAAAAGGCTCTCTTGGAAAAGGTAAGTTTTGAAATTTTTTTCTATTGTCAGTATTGGCCTTGACCGGACATTACCGGTATTTTACTGGTTGAAATGAGAAAATTTCGGAACAAAAATGGCTGCTGGTATGACCTACCGGTTGATTTTTAAACTACCATTTTTTTTCCGCTGGTTAAACAACAAAACCAGTACTCTGAGTTGGACTCTTACTGGTTCTAATGACCAGCCTACCGTTTTTTTGTTGACAATTTGCATCATAAAAGTTTGCGTACCAGTTTGAAAACATTCTAGCGCCATCACTGGTTGTGTGTCATGTACTGAAGTGGTATATTTTTATGAAAATTATGTAATATAGCAAAATGTTATATTTTGTTCTGGTGTTTATTCTCTCTTTTTCAGATATATTTAATTGAAAAGTAGTTTTGCTCTGTACATTAAGATATAAATAAAGTTTAGTTCAGTAATGATAAAAGATCTCAATAAACTGCATTTATTTGGTTATAATTGCGGTTGTAGTGTCATGTTCCTAATCATAGTTTTTTGTCCCTTACTTTCAGATTTTTGTTTAAAAAATGAAAGATTAAAAAACAAAGCAAAATAGTGTGATTAAAAACAGTCACTGTTTTCTTCATCATAGGTCAGAATATTCACTCAGATAGGGAAAACTACCTTTAGAGACATTACCACTCTTGCTTATATATAATATACTAGATGATTACCCGCTTCGCCGGGTACCGGCTTCGCCGGGAAGAAGTAGAGCCGAATACCAGGCTGCGCCTGGGACCCGGCTTTAACGTAGTAACGGGAATATGGATTGACGCCACACGGAGGAAGGGAGATAATCGCGGCTGAAAACACTGGAGAAGATAAGGAAGAGTTACTGGTAGTGGATCCAGACAAAAAAAAATAAAAAATCGGTTCAGCGCGCACAGCGCTGCGCGTTGAGAGCACGTGTTGAAATATCTCATCGACCAGGTTGTGTCCCGGGTGTACCTGAATATGCCCACCAAATTTGAAACAGATCCATCGAGAACTTTGGCCGTGCATCGCGAACAGACAGACAGACACTAGTCGTATATATATATATACTAGAATGAATACCCGCTTCGCCGGGTAGCCGGCTTCGCCGGGAAGAAGTACTTAGAGCCGTACGCCGGCTTCGCCGGGTCCGAACAATGGACCCGCCAAGCTTAGGTCCCTCCCAGATTCGTGGAATGGGAACAGCACGAAAATGATTCAGTGGCCATAATGCCATTCCTGACCATATCGAGTCCCATCCTTGTCGACGAATGTAACCGTGTTAATCACCTTTGGAGGCGAACTCCACTCAAACAGAACTGAGCAAGTTAGAGCTTATCTCTAAGCCCTTTTGAACTGTTATGGCTTCTCAAAGGAAGGCCAGTACATAAAATTACACAAAAGCCGCCAGACCACATCACAAACAGAACTGAACAATGCACAGGTGTTGCTCACATAGAGACACACACACACACATACACACACAAACACAGAGAAGCCGTATCTATAGAGAGATAGATGACAGTGTATTTTTCGCGTGGCTATAAATTGATTCGACCTTTGCACTTTTACAGTGAGGATAATTTACGGGTCCAATTTACGTTCTGGACACTGCGGCGACCTTCTAAAAATAGTAACAGAACGCCGGGAATATCCGAAGATGCCCCCTTCACACTACAGTGCACCATACGAAGGAAGGGAGGTAAACGCTGAAAACATGGAGAAGATGAGAAGATAAGGAAGAGTTACTTATAATGGTGAAATGAACTCAAAAACCAAATTCGGTTCAGCGCTGCGCGCTGAGAGCACGTGTTGAAATATCTCATCGATGATATTGTGTCCGGGGTGTAGCTGAATACGGTGTCCAAATTTGAAAAAGATCCACCGAGAACTTTGGCTTTGGTGTGTCGGTATGGGGGCCCGGGTAGCTGAGGTGGAACCAAAATAGCTGAGGTGGAACCAAAATCGGTTCAGCGCTGCGCGCTGAGAGCACGTGTTGAAATATCTCATCGATGAGGTTGTGTCCGGGGTCTCTCTGAATAAGCCCACCAAATTTGAAGCAGATCCATCGAGAACTTTGGCCGTGCATCGCGAAGACACAGATACACAGACAGACAGACACTAGTCGTATATCGATATACATGTAGTTCTGTAAATTAAAACTTTTATATATTTGCATCAGAATGTAATCTGTATGTTAGTAGTGTATATTTCTGTGAACCGTTAGAATATAATCTGTATGTTACAGTTAGTGTATTTCTGTGATCCCTTTTATATTTACTGTAGAATAGAATGTGTGTGTGTGTGTAAACATTTTACTGACAGAAGAAAAAACAGATTTTCCTCTTGTTCCACAGGCCATCGCCTATTACAACAACATAATCAAGGTTCACGCGCACCTGGCAAACTTGGAAGCCAAGGCAAAGGAGAAAGAGAAAGAGTCCGATGGTAGCGGAGAGAAAGACGCAGAGAAGGAAAAAGCCCTGAAGAAGGAAGAAGAGGAGGATGAGGCAGAGAAGGAGAAAGGGAAGAAGGGGAAGGGGGATGGCGAGAAAGGGAAGGGGGATGGCGAGAAGGGGAAGGAAGGAGGAAAGGATGGGAAGATGTTGAAGGAGGTGGAGAAGGCGAAGAAGCTGAAACCACTGGATCCGTGGATTTACTGTCGCTTGGGGCACCTGCATCTTCTGCTGGAGCAGTTTCCTAAAGGTGAGATATTCTTGCCTTGTTTTATGTATGGTTGTTATCCAGTGGTATAATGTCCTTTTCAGGCTGTATAACTAAAAGATCTAAGAAAATCAGGTCTTAAACTGGAGGCACGTTTACAGACATGAACAGAAAATCTGAAAAAGGGGTAGAGCCTGAAAGGGGGGGGGGGGGGGGGGGGGGGTGTCAACGGTACTCTAGTAGTGTACTGTTAGGCAAATAGGAAACTGAAGTAAAAAGTCCCTAAACTCGGAGATTGCGTCAACTAGAATATTGTGGTATTTTGCCAATGCAAATATTTAAAAAAAAAATTTAAAAAAACCGGAAATAGAATAAGTGATCGGCCATACATGTACTAAATTGATTTTTCGTTTGTGTTTTTTGCCCCAACAAACATAATGTGAGCATTGTGTATTAGACATGGTTTGGCTGAATGAAGTAAAAGACCAGTTTCTGTCAGAGCCAAAATACGCACTTGTAATGAAATATTGGTTTTAAAAACGGTTAAAACTACTGCTATGCTATGCTAATTTGGTTTTTCTGAACTAGTGTCTATTTGGGACATGACGTGGTTATATGCTAGCTAACTACTGTAGTATCACTATTATTGTAAACTGCATGTGACTTCTCAAGTCTCACGGTAGGGACCTTACCTTGC
This sequence comes from Littorina saxatilis, assembly GCF_037325665.1. Classification (NCBI taxonomy): domain Eukaryota; kingdom Metazoa; phylum Mollusca; class Gastropoda; order Littorinimorpha; family Littorinidae; genus Littorina; species Littorina saxatilis. The sequence goes on along the minus strand of NC_090257.1, from coordinate 2,675,191 downwards.
AAGTACATGTATCACTGTTTGTTTTAAAATAGAACTATGTTCCTGCTGAATGATTGCTTGGTAGATTATTTTTGTAATTTATGCAGAATGCTGCACAAATGTTGTGCTGAAATAGGTAACTTGACTGTTGACCTGATAGCAACACTATGAAAACAAATTCATATTTATAAAAAAAAAAATAACAAGCCTCGTGTGATCAAATGATTTGGAAAATAGAAAATTCAAAAGCAATTACATCTGTGATCACTGTCCTGCATGGTTACCATGTAGATCATTTTTTGTAGCTCAATAGTGTTATGCTTATGATTTTGCCCAAGAATGCTCAGGGAGATAGGGAAAAATAAGAATAAAAAAAAGGAAGAATGTGGGGGCTGTAAATATGGGAAATAACTCTGCAAGTGCGAGAAATGCATGATTGTGAATGTGGGCGCTTATTTCCCTTTACTCTAGTACCATGGATGGTTATACAAAGTAGTTATTTTTCTTAAAGTGGTGTTCTGTGAGTTGATTTTACGGGTACATTGTATCCTGTCGCCTTGCCGTGCAAGTTATTTGTGAGTTTATTAGAATATTTTGCTTTCCTTTGGAAACAGAGATTTGAATTTACACTTTCAAAGAAGAAAGTCAATTGATGTTTAGGCAACAACAAAAAAATTGTCTGTTTACGGTATCCCGACCGACCCTATTTTTTCGCGCGACCCTAGACTTTTTTTTGGCATTTGGGGAAAGAAAAAAAAAAGAAAAAAATCCCGACCTACCGACCCTATTTTTTTTGCCTATGTTACCGTAAACAGACTATATTTTTTTTGTGTGCCTTATATGGTAGCTATTGTTTTCGCACTTGTTACATTATGTTTGATCTTTGTTTCTTTCAGCCTTGTCTGCTTACCAGAAGTTCTACATGGTAGAAAAAACCAATTGGAAGGTACTGCTTTGTTGTTTAGTTGCTATTTAATGGCACATGTTTATTTTGTGTTTCTGAAATGAAGACGAAGAGGAAAACAAAAATATTTGCTATAAATCATCAAAATATCATAATTGCTGGATAAGCTGCATGATCTGGCTTTTAGTTTCTTCAAAGGTCTCATTACCCATAAAATGAGACTGCAGGCTCTAATTGATATACTTTGTGCTCAGGGAATATCTTGAAATCGGTTCAATAATGTGAAATGGTGTTTATTTAAGAAAGCCTTTCACAGTTATGACTGAATACAGTGCTTGCTTAATAACAAATACTGTAAATTTGGTATGTATTTTTTTCCTAAAATAACACAGAACGGTTTGTTTTTGAAGTAAACTCGTGGGAAGATGTGTTGTGTGTTATACCAATACTGCATGTTCATGTCCCCTTCTGGAAATAATCAGATCTCATCTCGTCAAAACCCATCTGGAAAAGATGAATGTTAAAAATATGAAAAAGTTGCGACTGTTTAAAAAATTGTCATGATACAGATTAAATGTGGTTTGAAGTAAATAGCGCTTTTTAAGTTGAGTGCTCTGATGTAAGAATGGTCTGTCTTTGCAGGACACATCTTTCTTGTATGGACTTGGGCTTGTTTACTTTCACTTCAACAGCTTCAGATGGTAAGTGTTCTGTTTTGTCAAATGTGGTCACATTTTCATGTGCAGTGGAACCCCCTTTTAAGACCTAAAACAAATCTGAGAAAATCAGGTTTGGATGTGGTGGGCAAAGTGGCGCAGTGGTAAGACGTCGGTCTCCTAATCGAGTTCGAATCCTGGTGGGTTAACCCCTTTACTGCCCACCCAGTATGTAATACGTGGTCATTTTCGGTTTGTCGTACGCCCATAACCGTATCTCGTACGTGGGATTTGTGTCAACAACATTTCAGGACATTTCTGAAAACTAAATGGGAGGTAACCACTGTCCAAGTACTTGTAGGGGTTCCAAACACAGTTCTTTCCCATAGACCGTTCGGATAAGTTACTACCACGTGTTGAAAACTGTGTTAGAAATGTAGAACCGATCTATAGCATTCACAATAGCGGCCGAAAGTCGGACCTCAACTCGTAGACCTGTTTTCAAGCGATACAGTGTTCTGGAAGCTCTACAAGAAGTGATTTATGGATTACCACACAGAAGAATACTTTTATGGGCTGTAATGTGAGTACCTGATGTTTGACACCAGTTTTAGCAGTTGTTTGTGTGGTTTTACGTGCTGCAATGTGTGTGTGTGTAAGTCCGGAAACTGTAATTTTTGACAAAAATGGTCATTATATCAATTTTTGGCTCACGTAAGTGTAGCCTATGCGATGCTAACTTTTGTCTGTCTGTGCGTGCGTGCGTGCGTATGTATGTATGTATGTCTGTGGTAGAAACTTTAACATTTGAAGACGTCACAACATTTGAAGACGTCACATTATGACGTAAGAGGGTTAGACGTCACGCGAAGGAATTACTGAAAGTCTCGGTCATTGTTATTTTGAGCGGGCCGAGACTAGTTTTTTCTTCGAAATCGGCCATTCAGATCTAGATCTAGTGTCTCGCTTTCTTGCACAGTGTCACCTATGCTTACTGTGTGTGTGTGTATGTGTGACGGAGTGATTGAGTTTGTGTTACTGTTTGTCGATTTCTTACGTGAGCCTTGAAGGCTTCGCCTCTTGTTACTATAACAATCACAAACAAAGTCCAATGATCATGTCATCCTATCCCGTCGCGATATAACCTTGAATGGTTGAAAACGACGTTAAACACCAAATAAAGAAATGTCATCCTATAATAGCCAAGGGTATAAGCAAAACACATGCCAAAGATCTAAGAGATATCTCAATAATGATCGAGCAGTGAACAGATTAGTGAACCTACCGAAGAAAGCGAAATTTTGCCCTGGCACACAGCAATACCAAAATGCTGTTATACTGTGGCAGTGAAGGGGTTAAGAGTAAGAGGGGAGATTTTTTCCGATCTCCCAGATCAACTTATGTGCAGACCTGCTAGTGACTTAACCCCCCTCGTGTGTACACGCAAGCACAAGACCAAGTGCGCACGGAAAAGATCCTGTAATCCATGTCAGAGTTCGGTGGGTAATAGAAACACGAAAATACCCAGCCTGCCCACCCAACGAAAGCGGAGTGAAGCTGACTATGCTCTCAGAGTATAGTTTGGGGAACCCAAATGGGCAAACGAGCTCACACGTCACCAGAATTTCTGGAACGCTGAAGAAGAAGAAGAAGGAGCAATCTGAAAAACAAGGTCTTAAAAAGGGGGGGGGGGGGGGGGGGCTAAAGTTGCGGAGGTGGGGGTCTTAGATGGACGGTTCCACTGTACCTGCATGCAAGCATTGTCATATGGCACACACATGCTCACAAATGTTGGATTAGAATGGTGTCAACAAAATGTAGGGTACTCAACTTAAAATGCGCTATTTATTTCAAACCACATTTAATCTGTATCATGACCATTTTTTAACAGTCGCAACTTTTTCTCTTTTTCTCTCTCTCTTATCGTAGTTGAGGATGTATTTGATGAGGCACCAGCCATCCCCTGTACATACCCATACATGTATGTATGTGCGCGTGTGTTTGTGAGTGTGTGTGTGTGTGTGTGTGTGTGTGTGTGTGTGTGTGTGTGAGAAGGAGTGAAAGCCAGAATGTTTGTGTGTATGTGTGTGAGAGTGGAAGAGAGAGAGAGAGAGAGAGAGAGAGAGAGAGACACTCAGACTCAGAACTTTATTACAAAAGGATAAAGGTTTTAGGCAAAGCCTATTCTTCCGACCTGTCCTTTACAACACATAAAGACAGACGCACATTACAAATACAGAGAGAGAGAGAGAGAGAGAGAGAGAGAGAGAGAGAGAGAGAGAGAGAGAGAGAGAGAGAGAGAGAGAGAGAGAGAGAGAGAGAGAGAGAGAGAGAGAGAGAGAGAGAGAGAGAGAGAGAGAGAGAGAGAGAGAGAGAAAGAAGAGAGAAGAGAGAGAGGGAGGGAGGGAGGGACTGTCATGTTTGATATATGCACTGGTTGTAACGGGTCAGTTGGCCTATACAATAAACTTTCTGAGTTCTGAGTTCTCTCTCTTATTTCTTCCTCTCATCTATTTTTAGTGATGCAAACAAAGTCAAAAGTGCGTATTCTGTAACCCAAGATTTATTTGTATAACCTTATCGTATTTCTCTCCGTCTGTCTCTTGCTCTCAGAATACTCACAAGGAAGTGAAAGTAGACATGTGTGTTCTCAATGACGTATTGGCGCAATGCGAAAATGTCGAAGAGAAACGAAGTGTTTGGAAGCCTGATTGATGTCATTCATTCATTGACCTGCCAACAGTCCATTTATTCATCCATTCATATCCAGCATAATATTGGACAGTAAGATTTCTTTTCAGTTTTTGCTTTTGCTATCCAGGATGTGTGTGTGTTATTGTGAATGTGTGTGTGTGTTTGTGCGTGCATGCATGCGTGTGTGTGTGTGTGTGCACTGAATATATACGACTGTGTTTAAAAGCACTTAGAAAAATGTCCTTTGAATTTGGCTTGATTCTTGGAGACAGCTTGCTCCTGTGGACTTCCATTGCCTGTTTTGCCACCGACATGTTATTTTAAGTTTTCTGTTCAGAATGTTTGTGTTCATCTCATTTTCTCTTTTCTTCTTCCTTCTTCACTTCACTTTCGTGTCTGTCCTCTTCCTGTGCTTTGACACACACACATACACAACACGCGCACTCACACGCATACACAACACACACACACACAACTACACTGCCCACACACACCCATACACTCTCTCACACACACCTTTGCCTGTTCTTGTACCACTCTTCTTTCCATTGTGGTTCCTCCTCCTCTGAGAGTGGAATCTCTTTAAACCTCTGACAGTGGAATCTCTTTAAACCTCTGACAGTGGAATCTCTTTAAACCTCTGAGAGTGGAATCTCTTTAAACCTCTGACAGTGGAATCTCTTTAAACCTCTGACAGTGGAATCTCTTTAAACCTCTGACAGTGGAATCTCTTTAAACCTCTGAGAGTGGAATCTCTTTAAACCTCTGACAGTGGAATCTCTTTAAACCTCTGAGAGTGGAATCTCTTTAAACCTCTGACAGTGGAATCTCTTTAAACCTCTGACAGTGGAATCTCTTTAAACCTCTGACAGTGGAATCTCTTTAAACCTCTGACAGTGGAATCTCTTTAAACCTCTGACAGTGGAATCTCTTTAAACCTCTGACAGTGGAATCTCTTTAAACCTCTGACAGTGGAATCTCTTTAAACCTCTGACAGTGGAATCTCTTTAAACCTCTGACAGTGGAATCTCTTTAAACCTCTGACAGTGGAATCTCTTTAAACCTCTGACAGTGGAATCTCTTTAAACCTCTGACAGTGGAATCTCTTTAAACCTCTGACCGTGGAATCTCTTTAAACCTCTGACAGTGGAATCTCTTTAAACCTCTGACAGTGGAATCTCTTTAAACCTCTGACAGTGGAATCTCTTTAAACCTCTGACAGTGGAATCTCTTTAAACCTCTGACAGTGGAATCTCTTTAAACCTCTGACAGTGGAATCTCTTTAAACCTCTGACAGTGGAATCTCTTTAAACCTCTGACAGTGGAATCTCTTTAAACCTCTGACAGTGGAATCTCTTTAAACCTCTGACAGTGGAATCTCTTTAAACCTCTGACAGTGGAATCTCTTTAAACCTCTGACAGTGGAATCTCTTTAAACCTCTGACAGTGGAATCTCTTTAAACCTCTGACAGTGGAATCTCTTTAAACCTCTGACAGTGGAATCTCTTTAAACCTCTGACAGTGGAATCTCTTTAAACCTCTGACAGTGGAATCTCTTTAAACCTCTGACAGTGGAATCTCTTTAAACCTCTGACAGTGGAATCTCTTTAAACCTCTGACAGTGGAATCTCTTTAAACCTCTGACAGTGGAATCTCTTTAAACCTCTGACAGTGGAATCTCTTTAAACCTCTGACAGTGGAATCTCTTTAAACCTCTGACAGTGGAATCTCTTTAAACCTCTGACAGTGGAATCTCTTTAAACCTCTGACAGTGGAATCTCTTTAAACCTCTGACAGTGGAATCTCTTTAAACCTCTGACAGTGGAATCTCTTTAAACCTCTGACAGTGGAATCTCTTTAAACCTCTGACAGTGGAATCTCTTTAAACCTCTGACAGTGGAATCTCTTTAAACCTCTGACAGTGGAATCTCTTTAAACCTCTGACAGTGGAATCTCTTTAAACCTCTGACAGTGGAATCTCTTTAAACCTCTGAGAGTGGAATCTCTTTAAACCTCTGACAGTGGAATCTCTTTAAACCTCTGACAGTGGAATCTCTTTAAACCTCTGACAGTGGAATCTCTTTAAACCTCTGACAGTGGAATCTCTTTAAACCTCTGACAGTGGAATCTCTTTAAACCTCTGACAGTGGAATCTCTTTAAACCTCTGACAGTGGAATCTCTTTAAACCTCTGACAGTGGAATCTCTTTAAACCTCTGACAGTGGAATCTCTTTAAACCTCTGACAGTGGAATCTCTTTAAACCTCTGACAGTGGAATCTCTTTAAACCTCTGACAGTGGAATCTCTTTAAACCTCTGACAGTGGAATCTCTTTAAACCTCTGACAGTGGAATCTCTTTAAACCTCTGACAGTGGAATCTCTTTAAACCTCTGACAGTGGAATCTCTTTAAACCTCTGACAGTGGAATCTCTTTAAACCTCTGACAGTGGAATCTCTTAAACCTCTGACAGTGGAATCTCTTTAAACCTCTGACAGTGGAATCTCTTTAAACCTCTGACAGTGGAATCTCTTTAAACCTCTGACAGTGGAATCTCTTTAAACCTCTGACAGTGGAATCTCTTTAAACCTCTGACAGTGGAATCTCTTTAAACCTCTGACAGTGGAATCTCTTTAAACCTCTGACAGTGGAATCTCTTTAAACCTCTGACAGTGGAATCTCTTTAAAACCTCTGACAGTGGAATCTCTTTAAACCTCTGACAGTGGAATCTCTTTAAAC
>NC_090257.1:2665655-2668020 GCF_037325665.1 Littorina saxatilis | reverse complement strand
AGTTCTTGCTTCCTCTAATTATTTTCTTCTGTGTGTGTGTTTTCTTTTTCTCCAACTTCCTTGGTTTTTACCCCCTAATCTTTGTCATGTGCATTGCATCTTCCCTATCTACCCTCCCCCCCCCCCCCCCCCCTGTTCCTCCTCCAAGCGCCTTTGGCTTTTTACTCTCAACTATCTCTCTCCCCCTTCTCTGTCTCTCTCTCTCTCTCTCTTCTGTCTCTCTCTCTCCTCTCTCTCCCCCCTTCTCTCTCTCCCCCCTTCTCTCTCTCTCCTCTCTCTCTCCCCCCTTCTCTCTCTCTCTCTCTCCCCCCCTTCTCTCTCTCTCTCTCTCTCTCTCTCTCTCTCTCTCTCTCTCTTTATTCTCTGTAGACTCCCGTGTCTTGTGTCATTTCCAGGTTCATCTCGAGTATTCTTTTGCCAGCCCTCCCCCCCCTTAATTTATTTTCACTCCCGCTTTCTCAGTTCTGCCCCCCCCCCCCCCCCCTAGTCACCATCACCACCCCTCCTTGTACATATATTTCATTTATCCCCCCCCCCCCCTTCCCTTGAACATAACATCTCATTTCTCCCCTCTGCAATCACAGGCATCTTCCTTCCCCCCCTCCCCCCCCTTCCCTTGAACATAACATCTCATTTCTCCCCTCTGCAATCACAGGCATCTCCCTCCCCCCCCCCCTTCCCTTGAACATAACATCTCATTTCTCCCCTCTGCAATCACAGGCATCTTCCTTCCCCCCCCCTCCCCCTTCCCTTGAACATAACATCTCATTTCTCCCCTCTGCAATCACAGGCATCTTTCTTCCCCCCTCCCCCCCCCTCCCTTGAACATAACATCTCATTTCTCCCCTCTGCAATCACAGGCATCTTCCTTCCCCCTCCCCCCCTTCCCTTGAACATAACATCTCATTTCTCCCCTCTGCAATCACAGGCATCTTCCTTCCCCCTCCCCCCCTTCCCTTGAACATAACATCTCATTTCTCCCCTCTGCAATCACAGGCATCTCCCCCCCCCCCCCCTTCCCTTGAACATAACATCTCATTTCTCCCCTCTGCAATCACAGGCATCTTCCTCCCCCCCCCCCCCCTTCCCTTGAACATGACATCTCATTTCTCCCCTCAGCAATCACAGGCATCTCCCCCCCCCTTCCCTTGAACATAACATCTCATTTCTCCCCTCTGCAATCACAGGCATCTCCCTCCCCCTTCCCTTGAACATAACATCTCATTTATCCCCTCTGCAATCACAGGCATCTGCCCCCCCCTTCCCTTGAACATAACATCTCATTTCTCCCCTCTGCAATCACAGGCATCTCCCCCCCCCCTTCCCTTGAACATAATATCTCATATCTCCTCTCTGCAATCACAGGCATCTCCCCCCCCCCCCCTTCCCTTGAACATAACATCTCATTTCTCCCCTCTGCAATCACAGGCATCTCCCCCCCCCCCTTCCCTTGAACATAATCTCATATCTCCCCTCTGCAATCACAGGCATCTCCCCCCCCTTCCCTTGAACATAATCTCATATCTCCTCTCTGCAATCACAGGCATCTCCCCCCCCCTTCCCTTGAACATAATCTCATATCTCCTCTCTGCAATCACAGGCATCTCCCCCCCCCTTCCCTTGAACATAACATCTCATTTCCCCCCCTCTGCAATCACAGGCATCTCCCCCCCCTTCCCTTGAACATAATATCTCATATCGCTCTGCAATCACAGGCATCTCCCCACCCCCTTCCCTTGAACATAACATCTCATTTCTCCCCTCTGCAATCACAGGCATCTCCCTCCCCCTTCCCTTGAACATAACATCTCATTTATCCCCTCTGCAATCACAGGCATCTCCCCCCCCTTCCCTTGAACATAACATCTCATTTCTCCCCTCTGCAATCACAGGCATCTCCCCCCCCTTCCCTTGAACATAATATCTCATATCGCTCTGCAATCACAGGCATCTCCCCACCCCCTTCCCTTGAACATAACATCTCATTTCTCCCCTCTGCAATCACAGGCATCTTCCTCCCCCCCCCTTCCCTTGAACATAACATCTCATTTCTCCCCTCTGCAATCACAGGCATCTTCCCCCCCCCTTCCCTTGAACATAACATCTCATTTCTCCCCTCTGCAATCACAGGCATCTCCCCTCCCCCCTTCCCTTGAACATAACATCTCATTTCTCCCCTCTGCAATCACAGGCATCTTCCTTCCGCCCCTCCTTCCCGGCACCCTTTCAAGTTGTTTGTTTCACCCCTGCCATCCCCACCCTTTGCAATTTAATTTCACTTCTGCTCTTTCTTCCCTTCCTCTTCCCCCCCTCCCTCCAACACACCCCCACACCTATGCCCTTTCTTGCACTGGAACTTCCTTTC
>NC_090257.1:2610655-2663155 GCF_037325665.1 Littorina saxatilis | reverse complement strand
AGATCTCTGGTTGTTTGGTCAGTTTTGGGGTGTGTGTGGAGGGAGAGGATGAGATCTCTGGTTGTTTTGTCAGTTTTGGGGTGTGTGGGGGGAGAGGATGAGATCTCTGGTTGTTTTGTCAGTTTTGGGGTGTGTGTGGAAGGAGAGGGTGAGATCTGAGGAACGAGAAGTGTTGCTCTCTCTCTCTCTCACATCTATTCAAAGTCAAATTAAAAACCCAAAGCAAACTACAACAACGTGTGAAATAGAAAGAAAGAGCAAAGCTTCACACACAAAAAGCGAAAGAATAAAGTGTGAAGCAAAAAGTTAGGGCCTCCTTTTTTTAGTTACATATTTATTCGAGACTTAATTGATTTTCAACTTCAGTTGACACCACAACTTTAGAACCAAACACGATTGCAAATTCCATTTTCGCCGAGGCAGAAAAGAGAAAATGAATACAAGATTGAATTTCGCTTCTGAAACTGCATGGCATCAGTTACACCATCACACACACACACACAGACACACACAGACACACACAGACACACACACACACACACCCCTACCTACCCCCCCCCCCCCCCCCAACACACAGGTCTTATTGAATGAGAACCAGAAAGAAATTAAACCGTCGCATGGGATCGAAGTAACGAACCTCCCAAAACAATTCCTGTACTGGGGTTGGATATTTCTGGCTGCTTTGCACATTCTCGCCACATTGATACAGAGAATCGTGGGTGATCAGGTTGAACATCGATTCTGGAGATCGAAACCCCGACGCTCGTTTTATGCTGGCATGTATGTGGGTTGAAGATAATTTTTTTGCGCCTTAGGAGCTGATTCTGAAAGCACCCCTCTGGTTAATGGACTTGCTTACAGGAGGGTAGGGAGTGGGGGAGGGGTGCGGTCTATTGATTTTCTCAAGCTTCGGTGTGTGTGTGTGTGTGTGTGAGAGAGAGAGAGAAACACAGACAGAGAGAGAAAGTGTGTGTGTGTGTGTGTGTGTGTGTGTGTGGGAGAGAAACAGAGAGAAAGAGAAAGAATGTGTGTGTGTGTGTGTGTGTGTGTATTGGAGAGAGTCAGACAGACAGAGAGAGAAAGAATGTGTGTGTGTGTGAGTGTGTGTGTGTGTGTGTGTGAGTGTGTGCGTGCAGAGCTGGACCTAGTGTATGAGAGGGAGGGGCTTTCAAGATGAGGTAGGGGTGTAGGGGTTGGCCAGTCTGGGGGGCCTTGCCCTGTAGATGCTGTTGAAATTTAACGGAACCAAGGAATCCCCATATTAACAAGCAACAGTTTGGGTTGGTACATGGGTGAGACAAGGTTAGAAAATGACGCCGTCTGAAGGATCTTTAAACCACCTGCCTCTGTGTCTAGGAGCACTTGTGTTCTCATCCTATTTTCACATTATACTAACGGGCAGAATATACCTGCGCAGAGTCGCGACACAGACGACGCACTGCATATTATTGATGCTGCGATAGGGATTATGACGAGTACTTGGCCTGTTTTCTTTTCACGCAACGTGTAGCGGGCTGAGATAATCTGCAGTGCGTCGTCTGTGCCTACGCTGGTTCTGCGCAGGTATAATCTGCCCCCTAACTTGGTGACACGACATCTTTGGTTCTTGTGGTTGAACTGTATCAGAGTTGTGTTTCTTCTTTTAGTTGTAGTTGCAGCTGTGTTTGTGCGTGCACGTGGGTTTGCACTTATCAATTGAGACAAGATGAAGTTTTTAATAGGTGTGTATGTGTATATGTGCGCGCTTGTGTGTGTGTGTGTGTGTGTGTGTGTGTGTGTGTGTGTGTGTGTGTGTGTGTGTGTGTGTGTGTGTGTGTGTGTGTGTGAGTGCGTGTGTATGAGAGTGTGTGTGTATGAGAGTGTGTGTGTTATGGTTTGGCTGGTAGGTTGGATAAGAAACGATTTCGATCGCCTGTGATTTCGTAGACGGGGTGTGGAGGGTCAGGATTGGGGTCAGCGGAGGGGGGGGGGGGGGGTGGTGGTACGACAAAGGGTCACATGGCAGTGAACTGTATTGATACAGGTAGCGTGTCCTGGCGAGGTCGCTCTGTGCAACCCGGGGGCGTTCCTGTACTGTGTGCAGAAATGGAAAACCCCACTGCGAGTATGTGTGGAATGTTTGTCATGTGTTCGACTCTGTGTGTGTGTGTGTGTGTGCCACGGTGTGTGTGTGTGTGTGAAGAGAGAGAGAGAGAGAGAGACATTAGAGGGAGAGAGAGAGAGAGAGAGAGAGAGAGGTACTTGGGGGTGGTGGGAGGGAGGGAAAGAGAGATATAGAGCGGGTGGCATTTTGAGTGTATTAGCACGATGAGTTCGCACTGTCGTGTGATTATGTTTCTCTCTTCTGCGGCTCACTGCATGTTTTGGCATTGTTTACCTGGTAGTAGTTTTATGGACCACCAGTGATTGTGTTGTCGTGTGCAGTCATGTACATAACCTGTCAAACGGGACATTTTGGCAGTTGTCGAGGATTGGGGGGGGGGGGGGGGGGGGGGGGTGGAGAAGGAAATTATATCAGTAGTTAATCCTCTGGAACATATTTGCACAGTGTGTTCAGTCTGTGTTTTTTGTTTGTTTGTTTATCTCTTCTAGAGGTACTCACTGATGTAGCATTGTTTACCTGGCCATAGCTTGGCTGAATACCTCACATGTTATCATGTCGCCTTATGAAGTCGTGCATAGAAATTATGGCATTGGTTGATTGACTTTAACAATGTATACACTGTGAATGATTTCTCTCTCTCTCTCTCTCTCTCTCTCTCTCTCTCTCTCTCTCTCTCGCTCTCTCTCTCTCTACCCCCTTCTCTCTCTCTCTCTGTGTAAAAAAGCAATATTCTTGCTTATCTATTACCCTCGATAATAAAGATTTTGTCTTGTCTTGTCTTGTCTCTCTCTCTCTCTCTCTCTCTCTCTCTCTCTCTCTCTCTCTCTCTCTCTCTCTCTTTGTTGTTGTTGTTGCAGATCTGTCAAATTGAAGGCAATGTTTTTGCAAAAACAAAATCCCTGCAATTACGACTTGTGTTCGTCACAGCACCGAGTATGCCAATCATATTTCTATTCATGGAACAGAAAGTCAGTTTTAGCTTCTAAGACCCATTTAACCAACTTCGAATGCTTGAAAGATGGGTCTGCTTGTGGAAGGGTTTTGTTGTGAAGTAAGCCCTGAGTATTAATATCTAGTACTTGTGTCTAAAACGGGCAGACGTGACTCAAGAATGGAAACTTTGTCAATGTCATTAGAGGTCGAATTATCCAGTCACGTGACAACAGCAGTAATAGGCATCCTCAATGAGGGTTGCTAATTAGTAACGACTAATGATCCTATTTCGGTGGTGTAAATCTCAAAATGACAAAAAGGAAGAGTTTCGTCTCTTTTAGTCTGGAATAGTTGTAAACATGTAATTGAAGCTTAGGGGACATGTTTTCCTGTCCCAAAGTGACAAAAAGTTGGAATTTCTTCTTCTTCTTCTTCGTTCATGGGCTTAAGACTCCCACGTACACATGTTTTTAGCACGAGTGGATTTTTACGTGTATGACCGTTTTACCCCGCCATTCAGGCACCATACGCCGATTTCGGGGGATGCATGCTGGGTATGTTTGTGTTTCTATAACCCACCGAACTCTGACATGGATTGGAATTTAAATGATATTGATTTCAATTTGACTGATTATCAAATAAGGACAGAAACCTTGTTTCAAATTGTACATTGAAAGTACTGCTGACATGTATTTATGCAAGGACAGAAACTTTTCAATTTTTTTTATTTGTATTGCTTTGACTTTTTTTTCTGATATAAAGCCCCCCTGGAGTTTCATGTGATGTGTAGGTCACATGTTTGGCTCACGAAGTGTAGCCTATGCGATCGTAACTTTGTCTGTCTGTGCGTTTGTGCGTTTGTGCGTGTGTGTGTGTGTTTGTGCGTGTGTATGTCTGTGGTAGAAACTTTAACATTTCCGAGTCTATGTGTGAGTGGTTATCCAAGACTATGGATAAAGCTCGTATAAGATTACGTCACGGTCAAAAGTGTTTGACGTCAATTAATGCATCATGACGGCATGCCTCCCTGTAGTCTTTCTCTCTCGCGTGGTGTGTGTGGTCTCGGTCATTGTTATTTTGAGCGGGCCGAGACTATTTGGCAGTCGTGTCCCTGTAAGTAGGCTACATGCAGACAGACAGATCTAGATCTATAGTGGGGCTCGTATGTTGCAGACGCACTCATAAATCATTCACATCTTGCAACAAACATCATACTTTGTGGTATTGTTCCTTATAATTATTTAAGGGATTTCAGATACAGAGCCACTTCAGAAATCGTTTTTTTTGTCTTTGATAGGGAATAAAAGGCTGCATTTACAGCAGACGAAATTCGTACCAAAAGCGCTCAGCAGTAAATATTCCCAACTCAGCAAATGTAAAATTCAATGGTTTACCATGCACCAGAAGTTGTCTGCTGATAACACATGCATGACATAAATACTCTTATGGGTATTTTTGTGTTCTGGTATTTAATTTGATCGTTTTTAGAATTTTATATATCCGCAGCATGAAAATTCAAGATGGCGGCCTCCGCAACATTGCGTGTTTTGATTTGAGCGAAAACAACGTTTCTGAAGGTAAGTTTTCAAGAATACGCATCCATTCACCAATGTCACATCATTTTACTGTTTAATTCTCCCCTGGGGTCTGTTATTCATCGGGTGAAGCGCTGAAATGCAGAGTAATCTTGCAATAGCTCATCAAGCTGGATTGTGATGCTGATAGATCTAGATCTATCTGTTGATTACAAGTAAGGAAATCATGATCGCCACGCTGGTGATTTTAAACAGATTAAACGAACTTTGAATAAAAGGCGAGGAGAAAGAGATTGTTCATGGTATGATACATGATTAGTCCTGCCTACGTTAAGGACTTCTATAAGGTGGGGAGGGGTAGAGTCAAAAACTGAGTGAGGGTAGGCCAGATAGTAGGATGACCAGCTGGAGATAAAAACACTCCACTCCCCATGTCTTTACAGTGTTGTGATCAAACTTTCAAAGACGGTAGGTAACAGACAAAAGCATACAGTGTATGCTAGTCAAATGAGATAAGTGGTTTTGAAAAATGAAGAGGTACCGCTCTTTGAGTTTTACAATTTTGGTTTGTTGCTTGTTTCTCATCCTTTTGCTTATTTTAAGTTGACCGTGCATTGATGTGAATTTTATTTTTACAGGATATATACAAGAGTTACACCACATGCCGGTTCCTGGGAACAAGCGTTCTGCATTTATTCCGGTGCCACAGAAGGGAGCCGATTTCACTAGTACTACTGTATCAAGGTTTGTTACCTAATACATCTTAACAGTAAGATTTTTTTATTTGTATTAATTGGAACATGTTTGCACATCATTTGTAAGCGACCTCTGTGAATTTGATGGGTTTAACGTACGAACCCTCACTATGGTCAACATTTTGTTAGCGACTGTTTGAAGCGAATAAATGTAGCGGTCAGAAAGATTCCAGAATCAGTTGGGTCACTGGAAACTGTGTTTGTTTGTTTTTTAACCTGAAACAGTAAGAATTATACGAATTCATGAAATACAATTTTCTTTCATTTTGGTCTGTTGTGTGAAGACTTGCTAACCCGGCTTTGACCGACTCTCTGAGATAGTAAACATTATTCAAATACATTCCAATAAAAATGTCACTTTTCATCTTTTGTGTGAAGGGTACCACAGGCTGATTTCCTGAACCATGGATGTAGAGGAGGCCAGACAGTCCGCTTCTCATTCCAGCTGTGTTGCGTTTTTTTCTGCTCTTGAAGTGTATCGCCACATTGCCAAAGCCATTGGCCAAGAGAAGTCACCCTGTCTGCCCATTTTGCATAGCCTTACAGGCTGTGACACTATGTCGTTCTTCAATGGTATTGGGGAATCAGAAGGCTTGGGAAGTATGGCAAGCATTTGAAGACGTCACTCAAACTTTCTTCAGGTTGTCTGCTCCTCTTTGTAAGCTGAGTACCACTGACAGGGCAGCACAAGAGCTTTTTGGTGTACATTTGTAGGACAAAACCAGCAACGTACTGGGTGTAAACAGTGCTAGACGGTACCTCTTCAGTAAAAAGAGCTGCCAAATTGACCATAATCCCCTTACAAGTGAGGTGCTGCTGCAGGACATGAGATTGAGAAGAGCCATCTACCTATTAGACTTCCAAACTCTGTGGGCTGGCAGTTCAAGGCTGGAAAGTGGGAGTCATTCTGGACGAGCTTTCAAGAGGTATCCAGCGTGTGCCGAGAACTCATGAGGTGTGTCTGCAAGAAGAGCTGTACAACAAAACGCTGCAAATGCTGCTAAGAAGGACTGCAGAGCACAGCTCTCTGCAAATGTGCTTGCATGCCTGTGAAAACTGTCAGCATCTAAACTGTGCAAAAATATTATTGCACCCATTTTCATACCCCAACTCAAACTTTTATTCCTGTGTCATTTTATTCAAACTGTCTATGCTATTAAAGGCTCGCATCTTCGCTATCTGGCACATTTTTTTTTAACATCATCATTTACGCCGTCAAAATAAGGATACCCTTGACGTGACAAAGAGATGTGACAAAAACTTCGGGTACCTTTTAAAAAGCCGACGACAATTCCTGAGGCACAACTGGGTCACTGTTGTATACGAAGAGAAAGTCAACTTGATTATCCATCCAGAACAGGTTGTTTTATTTCGCCATCTTGCATATTTCTAGTGTTGTGCCATTGTACCTACTGATACAAATGTGTCGATCTCACGGATGAGATGTTTATGTGTCAAATTTGAGGGATACCCAAGTCAACTAAAATCCATGTATTTTAGCAATGACCAAGTGGGTTGCGTTGAAACTTTCAGGAATGTGTGTCTACGCACGAGGCGTAGTTCAACCGTTTGAGTACACTTTCAAATCTTCACGAAATAATATTTTAAAAACTGCCACAGGTTTGTTGACTTACATCCCACATATTTTTGACTTCGCATGTATATATGACAGATGGTTGTTTCAAGTACTGCCAAAGTTTCTTTTGAGTATATACACTTGCCGGAATGTGCTAGTTGTGTAAACACATGAGAACAAACAACGTTTTCGAAATACAGCGATTATGAATTTTAGTCGACTTTTGAGTTGATACATTACATTTTTATCAGTTTTATTTTGGGGGTACCCTTATTTGGGCGGCGGTCAAATAACCCATGTAAAGGCCACCTTTTATCTTAAAAGTGTTCCAGTTAGCCAAGTTGAGTGCCCTCAATAGCATACATTGAATATAACAGCACAGGAATGAATGTTTTCGTTTTGGTATGAAAATTGGTGCAATATATTTATTTTTGCACAGTTTAGGTAATCCACAAATTCTTCAACCCTGCCACCCACACCGTCCAATCATTCTCTGCACCAACAATACATGTATTGTTTTGTTTAAAAATGTGTTTGTGTTAGTTTCTATTGCAAGAGAATGTCTTGTAGCATCAAAAATGCCTAAATACCCTTTTATTGGCGGCCATTTTGAAAATTGTAAAAAAACTACTGATTTCTTAATTTTTTCACGGTGGCTCTGTATCAGGTTTTGTTAAGCAAAAGCAAATGTCCATTTACGCCAAATTTGCTGTTAATCACATGAAGTGAAATATGCCTAACATACCCAACCGTTTACACTGGCGGCCATTTTGAAAAATTGTTTAAAAACTACCCATTTTTTTATTTTTCGCGATGGCTCTGTATCAGGTTTTGTTAAGCACATAAAACTCTTCATATTTGCTTAATTTGGTGTTTGTTGCATGATTTGAATGATTTTGCAACATAGGAGCCCCACTACTAGTGTCTCTCTTTCTTGCACAGTGTCACCTAAGCTTACTGTGTGTGTGGGTGTGTATGTGTGACGGAGTGATTGAGTTTGTGTTACTGTTTGTCTAGTTCTTACGTGAGCCTTGAAGGCTTCGCCTCTTGTTTACAGCATCATGTCTGGTCAGGGTTGGAACAGTGTGATATAGACCCGCATTTTCCTCTGCTACTTTCAAGCACTATTGACTGACAGCTTTGATTTAAGAGAAGGAAGTGTGGGAATGGGAGAGGGAAGGGATTATGAAGTGTATTTTGAATTGCCCTGGCTTGATTTAAAAAAAAGAAAAGAAAAAAAAGATGAAGTGCAATAGAAGGGGTTTAATAAAAGAAGTGCTAGAGGATTTGAAGAGGATTTGGCATAATGCTGACCAGCCTGTAAGACTAATTAGTAATTGATGCTTTTAAAGGAAGATCTCTGTGGTCATGGTGATAGGGGACGTCTGTGACCAACATGTAGGTGTTACACGTGGGTGTGTATTTGTGTGTGTTTGTGTGTGTGTGTGTGTGTGTGTGTGTGTGTGTCACAGTGTGTGTGTAAGTGCATCTGTGTGTCCGTCTCACCTCGCTCAACCCGTCGAGTCGCACGACATAATGATTTATTGTCTACGTCGAAATGTACCGTGAACCATGCACACACACACATTTTTACAGGTAACTCAAACCTTTGAACAAAAACTACAACAACAACCTCAACATGCACAAAAACTACAACAACAACAACCACAACATGCACAAAAACTACAACAAGAACAACCACAACATGCACAAAAACTACAACAACAACAACCACAACATGCACAAAAACTACAACAACAACAACCACAACATGCACAAAAACTACAACAACAACAACCACAACATGCACAAAAACTACAACAACAACAACCACAACATGCACAAAAACTACAACAAGAACAACCACAACATGCACAAAAACTACAACAACAACAACCACAACATGCACAAAAACTACAACAACAACAACCACAACATGCACAAAAACTACAACAACAACAACCACAACATGCACAAAAGTGTAGGGTTGATATAGCCTGCATACGACTGACTTTATAAAAAAAAGTCAGATGACAACAACAACAACAACAACAAACAACAACAACAAGTACCGGCACAGTTGGCCTAGTGGTAAGGCGTCCGCTCCGTGATCGGGAGGTCGTACGTGGGTTCGAACCCCGGCCGGGTCATACCTAAGACTTTGAAATTGGCAATCTAGTGGCTGCTCCGCCTTGCGTCTGGCATTATGGGGTTAGTGCTAGGACTGGTTGGTCCAGTGTCAGAATAATGTGACTGGGTGAGACATGAAGCCTGTGCTGCGACTTCTGTCTTGCGCACGTTAAATGTCAAAGCAGCACCGCCCTGATATGGCCCTTCGTGGTCGGCTGGGCGTTAAGCAAACAAACAAACAAACAACAAGTCAGGCATGATAACGTGCGCTGTTCTCCTGTTTCAACCAGTCGGCCACAGCAGCATGGAGGCACCTGCATACCTGCTAGAAAGTTTTCCCCTCCCATACCTACCTGGTGCTAGCCAGGTGGGCTGTCGGCTAGGAACGTGTCCTTACCTGTTTAGCACCCCCTCCTGCCCCCGGCTCCCCTCCCCTCCCCTCCTTATTACTTGCTCGTTCACCTTTACTCACCTTTCCCCCTCCACTCCACCCCGTCTGTTGTGCACGAAGGTGTGCGTAAGCGCCTTGCTTGCAACTGAGTGAAGGGAATGTGCTGACTTCGTCGTCTTTCTTCTTCCAGAGGTGGGCACAGGTGTTGCAAGTGGAACGGTATAGTACGGTTGATGTGGGGGGGGGGGGGGGGGGGAGGGGAAAGGGGATGAGAGAACTCGAACTCAAAAACTGTATCACCGAAGGATAGTAGTATTAGTTAGGTCCATACGGTCCTGTCTTACAGCTAGTGTTTACTACAAAACACATGAACAGAAAAACACACCTTAACAAACAAACAAAGAGAGAGAGTGAGAGTGAGAATGAATGAATGAATGAACATGTGAACGTGCGTGTGAACATGTATGCTGGAAGTCCCTGCGACCTTCAGCAAGGTTGAGAGGGGCACAGAAGACGATCACAGTTTGATTGGATGTGGAATATTATTCCCCTTACTTCCCCTTCCTTTCTGTTCTGCTCTCTTCCTCACTCACTCTCACACACACACACTCTTTCTCTCTCTCTCTCTCTCTCTCTCTCTCTCTCTCTCTCTCTCTCTCTCTCTCTCTCTCTCTCTCTCACACACACACACACACACTCTCTCTCTCTCTCACACACACTCTTTCTCTCTCTCTCTCTCACACACACACTCTTTCTCTCTCTCTCTCTCACACACACACACACACACACACACACACACACACACACACACACACACACACTGTATATGTATTCCTCTCGCTGTTTACAAACACCTGTGATTCAATCCACCGATGTGGGAGTCGATCGGTTCAGCCTTTCGTGTCGGTAGCAATGCTGCATTATGAAGTCGTCCGTGGCTCTTTGTCGTGCGAAGGTCACAATGGGCCTGTGTAAATAACGCAGGGAAGTATGCCGGGCTCAAGCAAAGGTTAAGACTGCAAAAAATAGTACTTCGCTCTTGAGCTCTGCAGTGTATGTATATATAGCGCCCCTTGTAAGACCTAACCAAAAATCTGAGAAAAAGCAGGTGTTAAAAGGGAGGGACTCTTTAAAACGGGGGTGAATTTAAAGACATTATGAACACAAAGTCTTGAAACACAAGGTCTGAACAGTGGGGAAGGGGCGTCTTAAAATGAGGGGTCTTAACAGGGGGGTTGCACTGTACAGGGCTCTGAGATAACACTCGACCGGTCACACCGGTATACTGAGTAGTATGTGTCGTAAGTGGACGACATAATAAGTATCCTTGCTGGAGAATTATGACTGACACAGGTGGGAACTTCATTCATAAGTATAACTACAAGAGAACTTTGGACTGGTGTCAAATTTTCGCTCGCTGTTAAAGGATCAGAAGGTGCCTCTGGGTTAATACATTGTAGGTTTTAAAAGAGAGGGATTTTTAATTTTTGTTCTCTCACTTTATTTAAAAAAT
The DNA here is from genome assembly GCF_037325665.1 of Littorina saxatilis. Taxonomy (NCBI): domain Eukaryota; kingdom Metazoa; phylum Mollusca; class Gastropoda; order Littorinimorpha; family Littorinidae; genus Littorina; species Littorina saxatilis. Next base: position 2,652,218 of record NC_090257.1, on the reverse strand, counting down.
TTTTTTTTTTAATTCTCTTTTTGTGAAGTGTTTATTTTTTTTTTTTTACATGGGATTGTTAATGTTGAAGTAAAATGTAGTGACACTTAGTTGATGAACGAGAAAATGAGGTGGTATAGCACATGAGTCTTATCATTAGGCAGGTTTTGAAAAGAGAGGTTCCCCTGTTTTATTCCCACGATTAAGTACTACCCATTGAGGACTGGTTTATTCCCACGATTACTACCCATTGAGGACTGGTTTATTCCCACGATTACTACCCATTGAGGACTGGTTTATTCCCACGATTACTACCCATTGAGGACTGGTTTATTCCCACGATTACTACCCATTGAGGACTGGTTTATTCCCACGATTACTACCCATTGAGGACTGGTTTATTCCCACGATTAAGTACTACCCATTGAGGACTGGTTTGAAGATCGACAGTTCTGAGTTAGCTCCAAGTTGACAGCGTGTGATGTTGATCAATACGCGACGCAGAATGAGCGATTTGTCTGTGTCGTGGCACAAGAAACGATCGACGGATAGAGATGATAGTGTCGGCGTTGTTATTTTTCTTGATTTTGAATTGGAAGCTAGTAACGTTCGGGTGCGTTTAAGGATAAAAAAAAAGAGCCAGAAATACAGACAGACAGACAGACGCACGCGTACACACAAACACACGCACGAACGCACACACACACACACACACACACACACACACACACACACACACACACACACACACACACACACACACACACACACACACACACACACACACACCACCACCACTACCATTATCCCCACCACATACAACAACACACCACAACCACAACCATAATCAACCACAAATTTTGGTTTCCATTTCCAATCATCTCTATGGTTTCTTCAAGTTTCTTGTCGAGTTCTTACCACATAAGCTTCTATCAAAGTGCGTGACCGGGAAATGCGAATCGAAGTATGGCACCCTACTGTGGTTGCAGTGGTAGTAGAACAGTAGCTGGTTACAGTGTGCGATACTTCGATCGACCAGTACCGGTTAGGCACTTTTCTACAAACTTCCTTTGGTTCTTGCTAATCCCTTGCTCAAATAACCCCTTGCAGAAATTCCTGCAAGTTAAATTTCTGTATTCTATACATACGGGAAAGCGACCACCCATGTCATAACTAGTCTATACCATTGGCGCATGTGTGTGTATTATGTAATGGAGATTAAGGGGTCAGGTCAACCTGTCCATTCGAAACGATTGAGCTGCTAGGAAGTTTGATGTAACTGGCACATATACAGAATGTAGAATGCACAATACTACACGGCTTTCTTTGTCATACAAAGTCCACACTCATGTGTGTGTATGTGTGTGTGTGTGCATGTGTGTGTGTATGTGTGTGTGTGTGTGTGTTCGTGTGTGTGTGTTCGTGTGTGTGTGTTCATGTGTTGTGTTCATATGTATGTGTGTGTGTTCATGTGTGTGTGTGTTCATGTGTGTGTGTGTGTGTGGGTGTGTTCATGTGTATGTGTGAGGGGGAAGTGGAACTTGAAACCTTTTCGCAGTGGAAAACTTTGGGTCTGAAACAGAGATTATTGGTCTGCGTTGCAATTCGGATCAGCCTCGTTGAGCGCCCAACGGATCGCGGTCTGGCCTCTTTCGGACCCTCGCTATTGGTGCAATCCGTTGGGTGTTTTTTTTCTTTTTCTTTTTGCCCGCTCTTACGTCATTGCACTATTACTCCTCCACCCCCTCCCCTCCCTTAATCCTTCATCCCATCTCCTCCATCGAACTCCATCCCCTTTCGTCTCTCCATCTTCCTGTTACACCATCTCACCTTGACCGGGCTGATATTGACCCGCTTCGAATTCGAGAGAAGCTCCCCCCCCCCCCCTTCCACTCCCACCCCACCCCACCCCCTCATCCCTTTCTGGAAAGTGACCGGCCTCATTTTTGCGCCCTTGGCAAAATGTGCAGACTCAGCAGAATTGTTTGATGTCGGGAGCTCGGCCTTGCATCAAGTCTATTTTGTACGAGGGGCAGTCGAGGACAAATTGAATAGTTGCTTGTGGGGTTCTTTTTGTTGCTGTGTGCGGAGGCCTACTGAATGCTCTCAGGAGCAGGGCGAATTTCGAATTTCGATTGAAGCGACCGGATTTCGGAAAGAGAAAGGGGGTTGGATGTAGAAGAGGGGGGGGGGGGGGGGGGGGTTTCCAGTCGGGTCGTTGACGGGTATTTTCTTATCTTTTCCAGTATGATCGGCATCGGTGGGTTTTTTGTATGTCAACCATAGTCAGCTTATTATCAGCAGTTCTCATCAAGTTGAGCTTGCGCGAACTCGACAAAAACTTTGACCTACACTCACCGTGAGGCATAATTTGTTTACATTTACTTTGTTATGTAAGAAACAATGGGACGTCAGAGCTCTAAATATAGTCCTCAACAAGATCAAGTGAGAGTTACGCAGAACCAACCACCCACCTACCACCTGAGACTGAACACCAAGCACTCATTCAAAAATAAACAAGCGACTTTCATCTCCGTTTTTCATCGTCATCTTTTATTTTTACATTTTACTTATTTTCTTGATGAGCATTGAGTTTAGATAACATTTTGGTTGAGAAGAAGAGAGAGAGAGTAGTCGACAGAGAAGCCATATTGAACTATGCACTCAACCACCCACGCATGCACGCAACCAGCTGGTTTATTGGTTGAACTCCACGTGTCCAACCAATCAATGGCCTCCATGGGACTCGCCCCCAATACACTATGCAGGCGACCTTTCCAAATATGGAACGTGTGACCTTGTGACTGGTGTGTACTTCGGGAGGTTGGCCGAGTTGATAAAAAAAACACTTTGCAGCTGACAGTGACGTCGGTGACGTCTTTTCACCAAAATGCAATCATAGCACTGAAATAGAATGTACACAATATCACATATGTTTCCCCCCTTATGTCTTCATTTGTGATAATGAAGAGTATCACTTTCTGTTGTGTTTATTACATTTCCACACACGTTAATGCTTTGTTAGAGCTGCAGTGCAGTCAGTCTGTGATGCATTTTGAATGAAACCCGTGAGTTTTTATGGCAATCCGAATGGTGCAAAAGTCCCTTTTAGCTCTTGATGTCTAAGACTAAATAACACATTATTTAGCTAAATAACGCGTTATTTAGCTAAACAATGCTTTATTTAGCTATATCATGCATTATTTAGCTAAATAATGCATTGTTTAAATTAAACAATGCATTATTTACAGATACAGAAATAAGAGAGCCCAGAGCACTAAATAATGCATTGTTTAGCATAAATAAGAGATTGTGTTTGTAAATAACTCATTATTTATAAATAATTACGCGTTTTCTCTAAACAATATATTATATGTAAATAAAGTGTTATTTAAATAAATAAAATATTATTTAGATAAATAAAATATTATTTATCTAAATAAAATATTATTTAGATAAATAAAATATTATATGTAAATAAAATATTATTTATCTAAATAAAATATTATTTATCTAAATAAAATATTATTTAGATAAATAATTTATTATTTAGATAAATAATTTATTATTTAGATAAATAATTTATTATTTACTGTTTTTGCCTTGAAATAGTATTATTACACTAAATAATGCTTTATATAGCTATATAATAGGTTTCCGCTATATAATTCATGATTTGGTAAATAATACATTATATACCGTAAATAAAATATTATATACCGTAAACAATTCATTGTTTAGCGCATCGCGAAGCCGTTTTTTCTCTTGTTGTTTTTTTCCACGTGTTTCCGTGGATCCACGAGAGCTCTGTTGATTCTCAAACTGACCAATCAGACAACTAGCATCTGTACACTAATTAAAGTCCCATTGTTGAGTGTGACGAAAACTCGTGGTGACGATTTTAAAACATGTTGGGTCACGCATGGTCCAATCTTACATGGTCCAATCTTACATGGTCCAACCTTACATGGTCCAACCTTACATGGTCCAATCTTACATGGTCCAATCTTACATGGTCCAACCTTACATGGTTCAACCTTACATGGTCCAATCTTACATGGTCCAATCTTGCATGGTCCAACCTTGCATGGTCCAACCTTGCATGGTCCAACCTTGCATGGTCCAATCTTACATGGTCCAATCTTACATGGTCCAACCTTACATGGTCCAACCTTACATGGTCCAACCTTACATGGTCCAACCTTACATGGTCCAATCTTACATGGTCCAATCTTGCATGGTCCAATCTTACATGGTCCAACCTTGCATGGTCCAACCTTGCATGGTCCAATCTTACATGGTCCAACCTTACATGGTCCAACCTTACATGGTCCAACCTTGCATGGTCCAATCTTACATGGTCCAACCTTACATGGTCCAATCTTGCATGGTCCAACCTTACATGGTCCAATCTTACATGGTCCAACCTTACATGGTCCAATCTTACATGGTCCATATATTTTATTGGACCATGTAAGATTGGACCATGCAAGGTTGGACCATGTAAGGTTGGACCATGTAAGATTGGACCATGTAAGGTTGGACCATGTAAGGTTGGACCATGTAAGGTTGGACCATGTAAGATTGGACCATGCAAGGTTGGACCATGCAAGATTGGACCATGCAAGATTGGACCATGTAAGATTGGACCATGTAAGGTTGGACCATGTAAGGTTGGACCATGTAAGATTGGACCATGTAAGGTTGGACCATGTAAGGTTGGACCATGTAAGGTTGGACCATGTAAGATTGGACCATGCAAGGTTGGACCATGCAAGGTTGGACCATATAAGATTGGACCATGCAAGATTGGACCATGTAAGATTGGACCATGTAAGGTTGAACCATGTAAGGTTGGACCATGTAAGATTGGACCATGTAAGATTGGACCATGTAAGGTTGGACCATGTAAGGTTGGACCATGTAAGATTGGACCATGTAAGGTTGGACCATGTAAGGTTGGACCATGTAAGGTTGGACCATGCAAGGTTGGACCATGTAAGATTGGACCATGCAAGATTGGACCATGTAAGATTGGACCATGTAAGGTTGGACCATGTAAGGTTGGACCATGTAAGATTGGACCATGTAAGGTTGGACCATGTAAGGTTGGACCATGTAAGGTTGGACCATGTAAGATTGGACCATGCAAGGTTGGACCATGTAAGGTTGGACCATGTAAGATTGGACCATGTAAGGTTGGACCATGTAAGGTTGGACCATGTAAGATTGGACCATGTAAGATTGGACCATGCAAGGTGGGACCATGCAAGGTTGGACCATGCAAGATTGGACCATGTAAGATTGGACCATGTAAGGTTGGACCATGTAAGGTTGGACCATGTAAGGTTGGACCATGTAAGATTGGACCATGCAAGGTTGGACCATGCAAGATTGGACCATGCAAGATTGGACCATGTAAGATTGGACCATGTAAGGTTGGACCATGTAAGGTTGGACCATGTAAGATTGGACCATGTAAGGTTGGACCATGTAAGATTGGACCATGTAAGGTTGGACCATGTAAGGTTGGACCATGTAAGGTTGGACCATGTAAGGTTGGACCATGTAAGGTTGGACCATGCAAGGTTGGACCATGTAAGATTGGACCATGCAAGATTGGACCATGTAAGATTGGACCATGTAAGGTTGGACCATGTAAGGTTGGACCATGTAAGATTGGACCATGTAAGGTTGGACCATGTAAGGTTGGACCATGTAAGGTTGGACCATGTAAGATTGGACCATGCAAGGTTGGACCATGTAAGGTTGGACCATGTAAGATTGGACCATGTAAGGTTGGACCATGTAAGGTTGGACCATGTAAGATTGGACCATGTAAGATTGGACCATGCAAGGTTGGACCATGCAAGGTTGGACCATGCAAGATTGGACCATGTAAGATTGGACCATGTAAGGTTGGACCATGTAAGGTTGGACCATGTAAGGTTGGACCATGTAAGATTGGACCATGCAAGGTTGGACCATGCAAGGTTGGACCATGTAAGATTGGACCATGCAAGATTGGACCATGTAAGATTGGACCATGTAAGGTTGAACCATGTAAGGTTGGACCATGTAAGATTGGACCATGTAAGATTGGACCATGTAAGGTTGGACCATGTAAGGTTGGACCATGTAAGATTGGACCATGTAAGGTTGGACCATGCAAGATTGGACCATGCAAGATTGGACCATGTAAGATTGGACCATGTAAGGTTGGACCATGTAAGGTTGGACCATGTAAGATTGGACCATGTAAGGTTGGACCATGTAAGGTTGGACCATGTAAGGTTGGACCATGTAAGATTGGACCATGTAAGATTGGACCATGCGTGACCCAACATGTTTTAAAATCGTCACCACGAGTTTTCGTCACACTCAACAATGGGACTTTAATTAGTGTACAGATGCTAGTTGTCTGATTGGTCAGTTTGAGAATCAACAGAGCTCTCGTGGATCCACGGAAACACGTGGAAAAAAACAACAAGAGAAAAAACGGCTTCGCGATGCGCTAAACAATGAATTGTTTACGGTATATAATATTTTATTTACGGTATATAATGTATTATTTACCAAATCATGAATTATATAGCGGAAACCTATTATATAGCTATATAAAGCATTATTTAGTGTAATAATACTATTTCAAGGCAAAAACAGTAAATAATAAATTATTTATCTAAATAATAAATTATTTATCTAAATAATAAATTATTTATCTAAATAATAAATTATTTATCTAAATAATATTTTATTTAGATAAATAATATTTTATTTAGATAAATAATATTTTATTTACATATAATATTTTATTTATCTAAATAATATTTTATTTAGATAAATAATATTTTATTTATCTAAGTAATATTTTATTTATTTAAATAACACTTTATTTACATATAATATATTGTTTAGAGAAAACGCGTAATTATTTATAAATAATGAGTTATTTACAAACACAATCTCTTATTTATGCTAAACAATGCATTATTTAGTGCTCTGGGCTCTCTTTTTTCTGTATCTGTAAATAATGCATTGTTTAATTTAAACAATGCATTATTTAGCTAAATAATGCATGATATAGCTAAATAAAGCATTGTTTAGCTAAATAACGCGTTATTTAGCTAAATAATGTGTTATTTAGACATCAAGAGCTAAAAGGGACTTTTGCACCATTCGGATTGCCATAAGTTCTCTCTTTGGTTTGATGCATTGTTCCAGCTGTGATGCTATTTCTGCGGCTATATTCATTGTCAACGTCTGGTCTTACAGAGAGCACATCTGTTGGTCACAGTTATGATGTTACCCTGCATGTTGTGTGGATCTTACAGTGAGCACATCTGTTGGTCACAGTCATGATGTTACCCTGCATGTTGTGTGGATCTTACAGTGAGCACATCTGTTGGTCACAGTCATGATGTTACCCTGCATGTTGTGTGGATCTTACAGTGAGCACATCTGTTGGTCACAGTCATGATGTTACCCTGCATGTTGTGTGGATCTTACAGTGAGCACATCTGTTGGTCACAGTCATGATGTTACCCTGCATGTTGTGTGGATCTTACAGTGAGCACATCTGTTGGTCACAGTCATGATGTTACCCTGCATGTTGTGTGGATCTTACAGTGAGCACATCTGTTGGTCACAGTCATGATGTTACCCTGCATGTTGTGTGGATCTTACAGTGAGCACATCTGTTGGTCACAGTCATGATGTTACCCTGCATGTTGTGTGGATCTTACAGTGAGCACATCTGTTGGTCACAGTCATGATGTTACCCTGCATGTTGTGTGGATCTTACAGAGAGCACATCTGTTGGTCACAGTCATGATGTTACCCTGCATGTTGTGTGGATCCATTTACAATGTCATCTTACTTGTGTAAAAAAGAACAGAAAAGCACCTTTGTGTTTGCTTAAATAAAGATTTTGTTGATTTTTATTTTTTAGTTGAAAGGTCTAGGAGATGGAGTGTTGTGGTTTAACAGTAGAAAGATGTTAATTGGTACACTCGGTCCCCAGTGAATGAGCATGTCAGTCACCACAGATCTGTCCTATGACATGGGCTGAGAGCATGTCAGTCACCACAGATCTGTCCTATGACATGGGCTGAGAGCATGTCAGTCACCACAGATCTGTCCTATGACATGGGCTGAGAGCATGTCAGTCACCACAGATCTGTCCTATGACATGGGCTGAGAGCATGTCAGTCACCACAGATCTGTCCTATGACATGGGCTGAGAGCATGTCAGTCACCACAGATCTGTCCTATGACATGGGCTGAGAGCATGTCAGTCACCACAGATCTGTCCTATGACATGGGCTGAGAGCATGTCAGTCACCACAGATCTGTCCTATGACATGGGCTGAGAGCATCCTTTCACTTGACCGCATGCCAGAAATATACAGCCTGTCTGTTTCGTCTATTTATTGGGAGTATTACTCAGTAAATTCAGAAGATTGGCATAGGTGTTTTAAATCTTATATTCTCGAGTTGCACAGAGAGCATAATTATGAGGTTATATACTGTTGTATAGGTGTCCAGTGGAAAAGCCTTGGTTCGATTTATGGCGATTTCCATGAAGATTTACGGGTGAAATTACAAGAAGATTTACAGCGGATGAAGATGTCTTGAAAGACACGAAACGTTTTCTTCCAGCCCATTTCAGCGCAATACCACGGCTGCAAACGGCAAAAACTGAAATGGTTCTACATTTCTCCTGCTGTGTACCTGTATGCCCTATAATGTCCCAAAAAGCCGGGCAGGAAATGTATGAGAGAAAAAGAAAACAGGGAGAAAGAGAAAGGAAATAAAACGTAAAAGGAACGGGTAACGGGATATATAAGGGGCTCGGGTGGGGGAGGAAGGGGGGGGGGGGGGGGGGGAGAGGGAGATACAGGCATGTGTACACCAGCTGGAGCCTTCCCCTTTGATGTGTGGCTTTGATGTTGGTTGACGCGTGGCGGTGGACAGGCAAACTGAACGAGCGAGACACGGGGCCGTGCCAAGTGTGTGTTTGTGTATGTGTGTGTCTGTGTGTGCGGGGAATGTGCGTGTGTCTGGCCTGGTTTAGCCGGTAGCAGGGTTCACGCTATGGAGTCGTTGCAGTCGTGTATCGGTCGTCGTAGTGCAGTGGCCCGCCGCATGTTCTTTGTGTGTCGGCCGTGCCGTCAGCTGTCCTCACCCCCCACTGCCCTCTCGTGCTGGTGAGTCCGGTGAGTGGCGGCGAGTCTCGTCCCCCTCCACTCCTCCACCGTGACCTCCTCGGGCCATCACCCCGGTGTCCGTGTCAAAACCGTTGTTGTGTGTGTTGTCTGTGTGTGACCCTCGGACACACTGGTTGAGTGTGTGATGGACGGGTAGCCGCTGTGCAGGGCTGGCTGGATATTCAGTGTGTTGACACTCGGATAGTCGTGTGCAGTGTTGGACAGTGTGGGTACTGATTTCATCGTAAGGTTTGTGACTGCTGGAACTGAGCTGTGGTAGTGAGTGATCTGACACTTTTTTTGCTCTCAGTGTGTGCGCAAGACACTTTTCCTTTGGATTTATAGCCGTGTGTGCTTCAAGCTTCATTGGATTTTGCCTCATCGTTCTTCTATGAAGGTAAGAAACGCGTCGCTATTAATACTACGCTCCACAACACAACACAAACCCCACCAACCCACCCCACCCCCTTTCGTTGCTAACTAGGTCTGTGTCCTTGTTTCGTTTTGCAGGCTACAACTGCTTTCATTTCTAACCCATTAGAATAAAATTTGGAAGAGAGTGGTCAGCAGATGACCGGCACAGACAGTGGGAGGCGAGAAGCGGGGACAGGGGGCATTGTGAGGGGACTGACCCCGCAAACATCACTGGCCTCTCGCGCAGAGTTCAACTTCTTTCCGCACAGAACTAGGCCATGGCCCCGCGCAGCTCGATCCCTCTCTCCTTCCTCTCTCAACAGCTTGCCACACAAAGGCGGCTATTTTTAGCTCGCTAGCAGACGGCTAAAAGGGGGCCGGACAGACGTGGTGGCGCTTAGGTTTGACACCGGTGTCAAGAAGCGTGAGGCGTTTCGTTGTTTTCCGTTTTGTTTATCAGGCATGAAAATTCTCCGTATTTTCCGTATTTTTGAAAAAATAAACCGTATTTTTTTTATTTTCCGTATTTTTCCTTTTTATTTATTTATTTTTTTTTATTTTTTTATTTTTAAATTTTTTTTCCTAGTCATAGTTATAGTAAAATAGTTTTGGGGCCATGTTTGAATCCAATTTTAAGGCTCAGATAGCCCGAGATTGCACCAAATTGCACCCTTGAAATTTTTTTTTTCGGGGGGGGCATGCCCCCGGACCCCCCTAGAAGTCTTGGCGCTTCGCGCCTGCGAAACTTGGCACTACGTGCCTTCGAATTTTGTTTTCAGTATTTTTTTTTTTTTTCAGTTTTCATGCCTGTTTATGTTCCGACAGCTAGACGTAAATACTACACTTTGCAGGGTGTGAGGGCATTAAAGGTCTCAGTAAACTGTAACGGCTTTTGCTGTCCGATGTGTGAAAGACTTCCCGTGTAAGCGATTCTGCTCACCATCATAAATCCGGAGTACTGGAAACTTGCATTCTCCCAGTAAGGTCATATATTGTGCTACGTTGCAAGCCCCTGGAGCAAGTTTTTGATTAGTGCTTTTGTGAACAAGAAACAATTAACAAGTGGCTCTATCCGATCTCCCCCCTATCCCATCCCCCCCCTTTCGCCGTCGCGATATAACCTTGAACGGTTGAAAACGACGTTAAACACCAAATATAAAAAGATAGAAAGAAAGAAAGACTTGTGATACATTGGGTATAACTTTCAAATCACAAAGGTTATGGATATATCCTCATCCCCTTCTGGAACACCACCACATCGCCACTGCACGCACCCCCCCCCCCCCCACCATCCTGACCTGGGATTTTCTTAAGATTTCAATGATGGAATTAGAAATGTGCATAAAATCGAAGTCCTCATAAAATCGAAGTCCTCATACAATCCAATGGAAAATTGTCTGCTGGGGTTCAAATACATTCCAATATTCGAGGATCTGAGAACAAGATTATTTTTTTTTACGGCACATTTTAAATTACAGAAACAAGGCTGTTGGTTTACAGGTTCAATAACAAGAGTGAGACTAAACATAAAATTATAAAATGTTTAACATTTTCCTATTTGTGTGATGTAGGAGAGATTGGTGTTAGTTGTGGTGCGGGAATGGAGGTGGGTGGGGGAAATAGTATCAATTCTTGACCACCTAAAGCACATGCTCCACCTCCGGTCCTGGAACCAAAAAAATATAGGTAAGAGTCACTTAGTTAAGATATTGTATTACATCACACAAGTAGTTCAAGTACAGCTAAAACATAAATCTGAACACCCAATGATGTTTTTATCGGAGTAAGCAAAAAGGAACTGAGCAACGAGCTTTCCAAAGGAGAAGATAGCTCAAGGGAGAGAATTCTGACGGAAAGAGAGAGCTTGCAGCAGACGAGAGAAAGGTTTTACTTGCGGGAGCTGAGCTGTGGTGTTGGTGATGTTGTAAGGCTTGTCGCTGCGTGTATGCTGCACGAAAACCTCCAGGGTCTACGTGACAGTTTGCGCGTAATTCTGATTAGCAACGGGAAGGCCAGTTTTGGCATTAGTGACCACGGATTGTGTTGTGCAGAGCTGATTGGTTGTCTAACTATGAGAAGGGGAGGGGGAGAGAGAGAGAGTGTGTGTGTGTGTGAACCCCCCTCCCCCCAACATCCCTTTATACTTGCATTCGACGTTCGGACACACACACAGTCGCACGCACACACACACACTCTCTCTCTCTCTCTCTCTCTCTGGCTGTGTCACTTCGTCTCACTCATCCTCTCTGTGACAGTGACAAACAGTGGCAACATTTTCATACACTCACTCTTTTCTGTGCAATTATGCACGTAGGTTACTTACATTTGCCTTTTTAGTTCTGAAGAAACGGACTTTTCATCAGTGACCTTAGCTTGATACACTCTCGAAGTCTAGAGTCCAACTTTAAAGTTGTGGTTTTTATTGGCAATCTGACGGAATGAAGCATCTGTTCTGGTTTCTTTGAATTGATGAAGATGGTGTTCATTTATGTATTACTATAAGTTCCAGTAACCGAACAATTTGGTGCCAAATCATATCAAAGAACTACTCCTGATTGACAGGTTAACTCATTTTCTCCCAGGTACGGATATATATGTATACACAAATGGCTCTATCTGACCAGGTACGGATATATCAGCTCAGACTGTTAGCTTCAGTCGCTTCATGTAACGTCGATCTAACGCCTGCATTCTAGCATGTTGATACACAGTTTCTACAGTTACTACTATTCTGAGTGACCTGCTGCAGCACAGCTGGTCTCCCCTAAAAAAAAACTTGGTCAACATAGGTGGGGTAGAAAGTGTTAACCATGAGTTTTCTCCCTTTGTCCTTGTGGCTGTAAGAGTGCAACACTTGGGTCATGGTTAGGCTGAAGTGGGATGTCCACTTCATTAGTGCCCAAAGTGATGCTGTTCAAACCCTTCATGCTGAAGGATGTGTGCATGTGATAATGCTTGATAATTTGTTAGGCTCTAAGAGATATCATTCACCATGGGTCATGTCTCAGTGGGAGACATCAACAGTCTAAAAAAAAGAATTAATATAAGTGATAAGATCGGGTGTTAGAACAACATTGGAACAGCGTCCCCCCCCCCCCTCCCCCAACATACAGTCTACCTAATGCTTTATTGCAACTTTGGGCCTTGAAAACCACTTGAAAACAACAGCATCATTATTATTATTATTATTGTGATCATTTGTATGCGCCTAATCTAGATTAGATATAGCCCTAGGCGCTTACATATTAATTGAGTTTTATTATGTTTTTATATATATACATGTTCATTCATTTTCTCTTTTAGAATAATTTCTGGTACTTTCAGAGTTTTTTGTTTGTTATGTTTGATGAAGATTGATTTTACAAACAAAAACCCCCACAGATATTAACGTTTACTGACATATTTGACCAAGTTGACGTGATATGGTTTAAAAGAAATAGTGCATGCTTCTTATTATGTTACCTGGCTTGAAAAACATACATATCATGAAAATCAGTCGCTGTTTTCGCTGTCGAGTTGCATTCTGCGGTTGCTTCCCTTGCATTAAATCATTCCTATGATGGCGTATATCGAAATCCCCGAAGGCAACTATGTCCCAGAAATAGCAGCAAGGCTGCTGTGATCTTGATGCTTTTTGCTATTTCAAGTGTGTTTGAAAGTTTAATAAAGAAATATACACCAGTAAAGCCTCCAGTTACTTTTCAACAGGTTCAGCTTAAAAATAAAAAGATGTATGGGAGTGATGACTTATGCAGTAGTTAATTGTACTCCGACTGTACACTTTTCTGTTGTTTTTCAAGTTGTGTACTGGACAGTGCCTGTACAGGACGGGAACCCTTATGTGTTTTCAATCCCCCCCCCCCCCCCCTTCCATTTTGCCGCAGGAGCCGCTGTATGGAAAGTGAATCACTGGACAGCATACTGAAGTAGCAGTGGCATAAAAGTCAAATCATCAAACTCGCATTTTTGGGGGGTGCGACATTTCTCTAAATTTAACCTGTGAAGGAAGTAATGCTGGGACAAGCGTTTTACGCTTGACTCATGACTTTTTTCTCTGTGACTCACTAAACCGCAATGTGGCAAAAAGTGTGTCTGGTGGTCCTAGCTACACGTACTATAAACAGCAGGTGTTTAGGAGGCATGCATGCTCCAAGACAAAGTATTATGTCTCTCTCTCTCTCTTTCTCACGCACTCACGCGCGCACGCACGCTCGCACACACACACACGCGCTCGCACACACACACACGCTCGCACACACACACACACACGCTCGCACACACACACACACACACACACACCTCTTTTTCTCTCATACAAACACGCGCACACACTATCTTACTATTTCTGTCTCTGCTCCCCCTCGCACATCCCACTCTGTGTTACACACCCCACTCTGTGTTACACTCACCCACACATTCAGAGAGAAAGATAGTGTTGGGGGAGGGGGGGGGGGGTTACCATATGACCTTGACATCAAGTTGACGTGCATGAGGTAGCTCACGTAAATGCCGTATTACTCAGAGACCTAGTTTGTCCCGTTAGTTGATAACGTCATAACGTGAAGGGAATCGGAATGAATGCGGGCACAGAGGCAGCTGTGTGTGTGTGTGTGTGTGTGTGTGTGTTTGTTTACACACACATGTATGTGCAGTACTGTATTGAGGAGGGCGTTGTTTTGTAGAGAATCATTGGCAGCAGGCGTTGTTAGCCATGGGGTGGAGGGTGGGGAGTAGGGTTAGAAGAAAATGAAGTTTGTGAAAGACAATAACTCGGACACTGTAAAGACACGGAATTAAGACGTGCGAGATATTGATTGTTGTTGTGTTTTACTGAAAACTCAACTCAAACAAAAGGCGCACACCATCTTTTAAAGCGGTATTAACATAAAGATTAACGTTTCAAACAAAGACACTGGCAGTGGCAACAACAGCTGTGAATCCACCACCGTGAATGACTGCAATGAAAAACAGGGCGTTCACCTTTTCACCCTGTAACGGGATATGTTCGACTGTGCCCCTCCCCTACCCCCTTCATCGGGAACCCCGCCCCCCCCCCTACCCCCATACACACGGTCCCGGGAGGGTACTCCACCCATCTCTGTGACTCCACCCCAACTCCTTCCTCTGACTTAGCCGCATCCCAGTCTGTGTCGGTTTTTGTGTGTGTGCACTGTAACCCTTGTGGGATAGATATTTTTCTTCTGGGATTTTTATGTGATGTCGAATATATGTCCAAGATGCCTGTTCCATTCTACTTACTGTCGGCTTACACAGTGTAAATTGTAATAAAACACAGGACAGTACAATACTATGTGATATAATACAGTGCGATATAATACCACACAGTGTAGTGCAATACCAAGATACAATTGATACAATACAATACAGCTATGCTATGGTGTGCCCACAAACTAGTTGAAGATGAATCATTTGCAGATCGTCAACAGCAAAATAGTAAGATGACCCACAGTTTCTACACACTCATGCACAGCTGAGTTTGAATGTAGGCAAGTCAGATCAAAGAACTTTTACAGATTTGTACGACAACAGAAGGGAATACAAATGGCCCCGCCACTACTGACAAAGTATACCGGATTTAAAAAGTTGTTCATACTTTGGGCAGGAAATTGTCACAGTACCAACGTCTTTCTCAGCATTGTAGGACTATGCCTGCTAAGAAACAGATCAATGTTCCAGAAATAAACAAGTTCAAACATATTTGTAGGATCATGACACGGAAGAAAGAGATCACAGTCTCGGAAATCAATAAGGATAGACAGATATTTACAGTTTTCTAGTTTAAATTAAAGGTTACCTAAGCATAAAATAGAGCGAGGCATTTTGAGAAAATAATTATTAAAAAAAAACACTGAACGACATACTTTGTCCTCTGCCATAATAAGATTTATTATAATTGCATACTTTACCTGGCAGGTCACGCCCAGAGCCACCCCATAAATTTTCCTCTCTGCCTCTAAAATGTATTTAATCTCGACCCCCCCAACCTCCACAACACACACACACACACACACACACACACACACACACACACACACACACACACTCACACACACACTTACACACACACTCACACACACTAACAGTAGTAACACACACATATCGCACATCTCAAAACCAACTCATCAATAATTTGCCTCCACAATGTGACCCTAAACAGCACCCCTGTCACAGTGCCCGACTCCATCATGGGGTCATGTGCTCTTCTGTCTACTTCCTCCCTTCCAGTATGTCATTATTAGTGCAACCCCACCCTACCTCATCTCACCCCAACCACTCTCTCCTCCTTTCTCCATGACCCACTAACCCACTGACAGAGGCCTTGCTTGTGGCACTTTTACTCCTTGGCCTTATTTTGAAGCCAAGAACTTAAAGAAGGAGTCAGTGGGTGAGGGCACACAGGCCCCAAGAGCTCATCCCACAATAGTTTTAAAGGCACCGTCCTTTCAGTGAAAATAGTCCGGCTCACCAACTCAGATCCGGCCAGGACTGGGTAGCCGAGTGGTAACGCACTTGTGCTCGGAAGCGAGAGGTTGCGAGTTCGACCCTGGGTCAGGGCGTTAGCAATTTTCTCCCCCCTTTCCTAACCTAGGTGGTGGGTTCAAGTGCTAGTCTTTCGGATGAGACGAAAAACCGAGGTCCCTTCGTGTACACTTACATTGGGGTGTGCACGTTAAAGATCCCACGATTGACAAAAGGGTCTTTCCTGGCAAAATTGTATAGGCATAGATAAAAAATGTCCACCAAAATACCCGTGTGACTTGGAATAATAGGCCGTGAAAAGTAGGATATGCGCCGAAATGGCTGCGATCTGCTGGTCGATGTGAATGCGTGATGTATTGTGTAAAAAATTCCATCTCACACGGCATAAATAGATCCCTGCGCCTTGAGTCCGAGTCTGGAGATACGCGCGCGATATAAGACTTGATATAACAGGCGTTTGCGTGAGATATGAACATCCTTCCACTTGGACACGTACCAAAAATGAACATCCGGACTGCTTCCTCTGCAGAGGGAGAATTAATTTTGTTGACGAAATAATGTTGCAGTAAACTACCAGTGTCCCTTAAGAACCTTTAAATTAATGTTGCAGTAAACTACCAGTGTCCCTTAAGAACCTTTAAATTAATGTTGCTGTAAACTACCAGTGTCCCTTAAGAACCTTTAAATTAATGTTGCAGTAAACTACCAGTGTCCCTTAAGAACCTTTAAATTAATGTTGCTGTAAACTACCAGTGTCCCTTAAGAACCTTTAAATTAATGTTGCAGTAAACTACCAGTGTCCCTTAAGAACCTTTAAATTAATGTTGCTGTAAACTACCAGTGTCCCTTAAGAACCTTTAAATTAATGTTGCAGTAAACTACCAGTGTCCCTTTAGAACCTTTAAATTAATGATTAATTCATGAAGAAAATTCCCACTATGCACAGAAATCCTAGACTGTTGAGTGTTGGTATACATTCATACACGGAGGGGTGGTCTTAGCCTAGATGTAAAAGCCTGGCCAGAGCTATGATAGTGAGTCCAATTGTTTACACGTGAAGGCCTGTGCCTTGAAAGTGGTCGTATATTTGCACTTATGTAGTGATGTTATCACGTACGTGCACACCTGACGATCTCAATATTGTATACCATGAACGTTTTTCTAGTTTCCTCAAGTGTTTTGTTTGTTTGTTTGCTTAACGCCCAGCCGACCACGAAGGGCCATATCTGGGCGGTGCTGCTTTGACATATATAACGTGCGCCACACACAAGACAGAAGTCGCAGCACAGGCTTCATGTCTCACCCAGTCACATTATTCTGACACCGGACCAACCAGTCCTAGCACTAACCCCATAATGCCAGACGCCAGGCGGAGCAGCCACTAATTGCCAATTTTAAAGTCTTAGGTATGACCCGGCCAGGGTTCGAACCCATGACCTCCCGATCCTGGGGCGGACGCCTTACCACTAGGCCAACCGTGCCGGTTTCCTTTAGTGTAAAAAGCAGTGAGGGTTATAGGTTTTGTAACGTGTAATAATAGACAAACGAAACATTCACTAGCAAGTCGACCTAGTGGTCTTAGAATTGGCCGGACAAACGCCTAACTGTTCTCAGGCCTCGGTCTTCGGTCATTGGCGCATATACAGGTCTTTTTTTGATCGCACGTATTGTTGACCCCTGGCCGGTTGACTTTCGCACAGTTTTGACATGTAGGAGCTACTCTAAAGGACTTTCCCACAGTTTTGACATGTAGGAGCTACTCTAAATGAACATATTTTGGCAGCAAGGACGTTTTGGGCTTTTAGTTCATGATCAACTGACCTATTGTCCACTTAGTCTGGGAAAAACACTGAAATATAAAGACAAATCCACTTTGAGTTGTTCGTTGAATATGCCCAAGGCACATTTCTTGGATCCTTTCGTAACATGTTTAGAACACATGCACTTTGAGTTGTCCAGTTTGGCCTTTTGAATGCAGTATTATGTTAGTACAGGATTTTTTTTTAGGACAAAAGTCTTATTTGAGAAGTAGGCCAACCTCATTCGAGACGCTGTTCTCCAGTTGGTTCTCACTCCTGACCTACTTTTTGTGTGTTGTGTAGTCCACGTGCTGTCTCCAATCTTTGGAAACATTACAATCTAGGTCTGTGTGGCTGATTCAGGTGCCTGTAGGGAAATGTAAAGACAAAAACGAAAACAGAAAAACACAAAGAAGTACAGTTGACTGTGTGATCGAAGGCTCTGACATTTGAAAACGCACTGACATTTTGTCCCGCAAGACCGTAAAGGAGATGTAACTAATGATGATGACATTCTCATCGTATGCTTGCGAGCGTTATTACTGTAATTATGTTAGGTCTGAAAAGGAGAGGACAAAAGAAGTGTGTGTGTGTGTGAGAGCTGTCGGTGTGTGTGTGTGTGTGTGTGTGTGTGTGTGTGTGTGTGTGTGTGTTTGTGTGTGTGTGTGTGCGTCCTGCCGGAGATATATATATATATGCAAACTAAGTGATGTCCTGTGAATAACCTACATGAAGGTTGGTAACTTTTTGGAGAGAAAAATCTGTTTCGAAAAAGTGGGAGAAGAGTTATGTAGGTTACATAGTTTTAGAACTGCGTCAGAAAGCATAGTTTTCCTCCCAGGGCAGAAAGACAAGATAGAAGTTCACACACAGCTTGCTGTAGAATATTACATCTTTTTCTGACATGTTGCGTCCAATTTTTTAAGTTTAATAAAATGTACTGTTCTGTAGCAGTTAGTGCATGTTTGGTACGCTTTTGGGATTGCATTTTTCATGATCAGAGGCACTTGAACATCACGCTTTCTTTTACACTCTCTCCAATACTTTGTGATTATAAAAGAATACAAGGCGGATTGTAACGAACCTGTGTCTAGTGCCTGTTTAGCACAAGATCAGGTGAGCGAGTACAGTCTTGAAACAACCATTGATTTTACCCCCAGGGTACTCTGCCACGCGTCGCTTTTCCGGGTAGAAACACACCCCACAGACTGCTGGCAAACAGTCCGGGTACCCGAGTGGTGATATTGACCCGGGTTTATACCCAACCTTGTGCAACATCGACCTGTAACCGTTTGCATAAGATAATAAATTAGTAGTGATTGCGTCTGATTAAATGGACATTCCTTCTAGTGTAAACGATTATACTAACTACATGTAACTCGGATCTGTAGAGGCTTTTACCATGGGACAAGAAGAGCATCTCTTCACTTGGACCTGTGTACTACCCATAGTCAACGGTCTGGCTACTTCCTTGGCAGAGTGATCATTCCATTTGTACTACCCATAGTCAACGGTCTGGCTACTTCCTTGGCAGAGTGATCATTCTTCAATGACACCAGTGCCAATCTGCGATTTTTTTTCATTAAAACAATTCCCATTCTGCACAGGAAGCAGCCAGGCTGTTGTTTTGTGGCGAGTGTGTAAGTTAAACGGTGTGTAAGTTAAACGGTGTGTAAGTTAAACGTTATGTAAGTTAAACGTTGTGTAAGTTAAACGTTATGTAAGTTAAACGTTATGTAAGTTAAACGGTGTGTAAGTTAAACGGTGTGTAAGTTAAACGTTGTGTAAGTTAAACGTTATGTAAGTTAAACGTTATGTAAGTTAAACGTTATGTAAGTTAAACGTTATGTAAGTTAAACGGTGTGTAAGTTAAACGTTATGTAAGTTAAACGTTATGTAAGTTAAACGGTGTGTAAGTTAAACGTTATGTAAGTTAAACGTTATGTAAGTTAAACGTTGTGTAAGTTAAATGTTGTGTAAGTTAAACGTTATGTAAGTTAAATGTTATGTAAGTTAAACGTTATGTAAGTTAAACGTTATGTAAGTTAAACGTTATGTAAGTTAAACGTTATGTAAGTTAAACGTTCTGTAAGTTAAACGTTATGTAAGTTAAACGTTATGTAAGTTAAACGTTATGTAAACGGTGTGTAAGTTAAACGTTATGTAAGTTAAACGTTATGTAAGTTAAATGTTATGTAAGTTAAACGTTATGTAAGTTAAACGTTGTGTAAGTTAAATGTTGTGTAAGTTAAACGTTATGTAAGTTAAATGTTATGTAAGTTAAACGTTATGTAAACGGTGTGTAAGTTAAACGGTGTGTAAGTTAAACGTTGTGTAAGTTAAACGTTATGTAAGTTAAACGGTGTGTAAGTTAAACGTTATGTAAGTTAAACGTTATGTAAGTTAAACGTTATGTAAGTTAAACGTTCTGTAAATTAAACGGTGTGTAAGTTAAACGTTGTGTCAGTTAAATGTTGTGTAAGTTAAACGTTATGTAAGTTAAACGTTATGTAAGTTAAACGTTATGTAAGTTAAATGTTATGTAAACGGTGTGTAAGTTAAACGTTATGTAAGTTAGTTAAACGTTGTGTAAGTTAAATGTTGTGTAAGTTAAACGTTATGTAAGTTAGTTAAACGGTGTGTAAGTTAAACGTTATGTAAGTTAGTTAAACGTTGTGTAAGTTAAATGTTGTGTAAGTTAGTTAAACGTTGTGTAAGTTAGTTAAACGTTGTGTAAGTTAGTTAAACGTTGTGTAAGTTAGTTAAACGTTGTGTTAAATGTTGTGTAAGTTAGTTAAACGTTGTGTTAAACGTTGTGTAAGTTAGTTAAACGTTGTGTTAAATGTTGTGTAAGTTAGTTAAACGTTGTGTAAGTTAGTTAAACGTTGTGTAAGTTAGTTAAACGTTGTGTAAGTTAAACGTTGTGTAAGTTAGTTAAACGTTGTGTAAGTTAGTTAAACGTTGTGTTAAACGTTGTGTAAGTTAGTTAAACGTTGTGTAAGTTAGTTAAACGTTGTGTTAAACGTTGTGTAAGTTAGTTAAACGTTGTGTAAGTTAAACGTTGTGTAAGTTAGTTAAACGTTGTGTAAGTTAAACGTTGTGTAAGTTAGTTAAACGTTGTGTAAGTTAAATGTTGTGTAAGTTAGTTAAACGTTGTGTAAGTTAAATGTTGTGTAAGTTAAAAGTTAAACGTTGTGTAAGTTAAATGTTGTGTAAGTTAAAAGTTAAACGTTGTGTAAGTTAAACGTTGTGTAAGTTAAACGTTGTGTAAGTTAAATGTTGTGTAAGTTAAACGTTATGTAAGTTAAACGTTGTGTAAGTTAAATGTTGTGTAAGTTAAAAGTTAAACGTTGTGTAAGTTAAACGTTATGTAAGTTAAACGGTGTGTAAGTTAAACGGTGTGTAAGTTAAACGTTGTGTAAGTTAAACGTTATGTAAGTTAAACGGTGTGTAAGTTAAACGGTGTGTAAGTTAAACGTTATGTAAGTTAAACGTTATGTAAGTTAAACGTTATGTAAGTTAAACGTTATGTAAGTTAAACGTTAAACGTTGTGTAAGTTAAATGTTGTGTAAGTTAAATGTTGTGTAAGTTAAATGTTGTGTAAGTTAAACGTTGTGTAAGTTAGTTAAACATTGTGTAAGTTAGTTAAACGTTGTGTAAGTTAAACGTTGTGTAAGTTAGTTAAACGTTGTGTAAGTTAGTTAAACGTTGTGTAAGTTAGTTAAATGTTGTGTAAGTTAGTTAAACGTTGTGTAAGTTAAACGTTATGTAAGTTAAACGTTATGTAAGTTAAACGTTATGTAAGTTAAATGTTATGTAAGTTAAACGTTATGTAAGTTAAACGTTATGTAAGTTAAACGGTGTGTAAGTTAAACGTTATGTAAGTTAAACGTTATGTAAGTTAAACGTTATGTAAGTTAAACGTTATGTAAGTTAAACGTTATGTAAGTTAAACGGTGTGTAAGTTAAACGGTGTGTAAGTTAAACGTTGTGTAAGTTAAACGTTGTGTAAGTTAAATGTTGTGTAAGTTAAAAGTTAAACGTTGTGTAAGTTAAATGTTGTGTAAGTTAAAAGTTAAACGTTGTGTAAGTTAAATGTTGTGTAAGTTAGTTAAACATTGTGTAAGTTAGTTAAACGTTGTGTAAGTTAAACGTTGTGTAAGTTAGTTAAACGTTGTGTAAGTTAGTTAAACGTTGTGTAAGTTAGTTAAATGTTGTGTAAGTTAGTTAAACGTTGTGTAAGTTAGTTAAACGTTGTGTAAGTTAAATGTTGTGTAAGTTAGTTAAACGTTGTGTTAAATGTTGTGTAAGTTAGTTAAACGTTGTGTAAGTTAAACGGTGTGTAAGTTAAACGTTGTGTAAGTTAAACGTTGTGTAAGTTAAATGTTGTGTAAGTTAAACGTTATGTAAGTTAAACGTTATGTAAGTTAAACGTTATGTAAGTTAAACGTTATGTAAGTTAAACGGTGTGTAAGTTAAACGTTATGTAAGTTAAACGGTGTGTAAGTTAAACGGTGTGTAAGTTAAACGTTATGTAAGTTAAACGGTGTGTAAGTTAAACGGTGTGTAAGTTAAATGTTGTGTAAGTTAAAAGTTAAACGTTGTGTAAGTTAAATGTTGTGTAAGTTAAACGTTGTGTAAGTTAAACGTTGTGTAAGTTAAACGTTGTGTAAGTTAGTTAAACATTGTGTAAGTTAGTTAAACGTTGTGTAAGTTAAATGTTGTGTAAGTTAGTTAAACGTTGTGTAAGTTAGTTAAACGTTGTGTAAGTTAGTTAAACGTTGTGTAAGTTAGTTAAACGTTGTGTAAGTTAAATGTTGTGTAAGTTAAACGTGTGTGTAAGTTAAACGGTGTGTAAGTTAAAAGTTAAACGTTGTGTAAGTTAAATGTTGTGTAAGTTAAATGTTGTGTAAGTTAAATGTTGTGTAAGTTAAATGTTGTGTAAGTTAAATGTTGTGTAAGTTAAACGTTGTGTAAGTTAAATGTTGTGTAAGTTAAATGTTGTGTAAGTTAAAAGTTAAACGTTGTGTAAGTTAAACGTTGTGTAAGTTAAATGTTGTGTAAGTTAAAAGTTAAACGTTGTGTAAGTTAAACGTTGTGTAAGTTAAATGTTGTGTAAGTTAAATGTTGTGTAAGTTAAACGTTGTGTAAGTTAAACGTTGTGTAAGTTAAATGTTGTGTAAGTTAGTTAAACGTTGTGTAAGTTAAACGTTGTGTAAGTTAGTTAAACGTTGTGTAAGTTAGTTAAACGTTGTGTAAGTTAGTTAAACGTTGTGTAAGTTAAACGGTGTGTAAGTTAAACGTTATGTAAGTTAAACGGTGTGTAAGTTAAACGTTGTGTAAGTTAAACGGTGTGTAAGTTAAACGGTGTGTAAGTTAAACGTTGTGTAAGTTAAACGTTATGTAAGTTAAACGGTGTGTAAGTTAAACGTTATGTAAGTTAAACGTTATGTAAGTTAAACGGTGTGTAAGTTAAACGTTGTGTAAGTTAAACGGTGTGTAAGTTAAACGTTGTGTTAAACGTTGTGTAAGTTAGTTAAACGTTGTGTAAGTTAGTTAAACGTTGTGTAAGTTAAACGTTGTGTAAGTTAAACGTTGTGTAAGTTAGTTAAACGTTGTGTAAGTTAAATGTTGTGTAAGTTAGTTAAACGTTGTGTAAGTTAAACGTTGTGTAAGTTAGTTAAACGTTGTGTAAGTTAGTTAAACGTTGTGTAAGTTAGTTAAACGTTGTGTAAGTTAGTTAAACGTTGTGTAAGTTAGTTAAATGTTGTGTAAGTTAGTTAAACGTTGTGTAAGTTAGTTAAACGTTGTGTAAGTTAAATGTTGTGTAAGTTAAACGTTGTGTAAGTTAAATGTTGTGTAAGTTAAAAGTTAAACGTTGTGTAAGTTAAATGTTGTGTAAGTTAAAAGTTAAACGTTGTGTAAGTTAAATGTTGTGTAAGTTAAAAGTTAAACGTTGTGTAAGTTAAATGTTGTGTAAGTTAGTTAAACGTTGTGTTAAATGTTGTGTAAGTTAGTTAAACGTTGTGTAAGTTAAATGTTGTGTAAGTTAAAAGTTAAACGTTGTGTAAGTTAAATGTTGTGTAAGTTAAAAGTTAAACGTTGTGTAAGTTAAACGTTATGTAAGTTAAACGTTGTGTAAGTTAAACGTTATGTAAGTTAAACGTTGTGTAAGTTAAAAGTTAAACGTTGTGTAAGTTAGTTAAACGTTGTGTTAAATGTTGTGTAAGTTAGTTAAACGTTGTGTAAGTTAAACGTTGCTGTACTCACATGTACAAGCCAGGACAGATGATGTGGAGGTTAAACATGATCGTTTGTACGAGAAGGAATGTACCTTTAATCTTGCACGAGTTGCGAAACTTGTGACTTCCTTCTGAAGATGTGTGATACTGGTGTCAAGCACTACTTACCAACTCCTTGTGTGTTGCCTCCAAGGCCGTTTTCATGGGAGGAGTGCAGTTGCAATCAGCCGTCTTCAAAGAAATTCCAGTGCTTTTATTGTGCACGTGTAATGCAATCGTCTTCCTGTGGGGGTGTTATTTTCATTAAACTGTCAGTGTCAGTCTGGGGGGTGCTCTCCAAGAAAGAGTTTCTGGTTTGTTTTCAGAATGAAACTGTTACACATTTAGACGTGGCTCAAAATTATTAAAACATAAGAATACAAAATACAAGATGGAAGGTAGTCTTTGTTTTTTAACAGCCAGTCTAATTAGAATTAACCCAAAAGACTTAACTCCCCCCCCCCCCCTCCCGATAATTAAGGAGGATAGGCAAGTGCATGTTAATGGGATCACTTTTGATTTAAATCTGTCCGAAGTATGTTGAATCATATTACTTGAGATTAAAATATGACTACCAATAAATGAAAACTAATCCATTTGTGTATCAAAACAATCCCTGTTGGCTAGCATTTAACCACTTTCATTAATTTATTTTTTTAAATTAATTTTCCAGAACGACAACTTTGAAAATTAAACGAGTTAAAAGTAAGACCTGTCCGTTTAACAGTGAGTTGTTTGCGCACACACATCTGAGTTGAGAGGGGAAACATAAATGGGAGGGGGTACCGACACGAACATGATTTAGGGCGATTGAGTTACCAAGTTTGTGGCCAAGTTTCCAGTCTAAGCGTGTCAAGACCTCGGAGGCTGTTTTTATGGGTCGTGGAGTTTGAGCTGTAATGTTATAGGCTTTGGCGTTTTTGCGGGGATTTGGCGTTTGTGTTATGTTGAGAACGTGGTCTTTATGGAGAAGGAGAGTTTCGTTGTAAAGACATTTGAGAAAAGCTGCTTGAGAATGTGTGCACATAGACAGTACAACCTAGAAATCACTAAATCATAGCCACAGGCACATACACACGTACAACCTAGAAATCACTAAATCATAGCCACAGGCACATAGACAGTACAACCTAGAAATCACTAAATCATAGCCACAGGCACATACACACGTACAACCTAGAAATCACTAAATCATAGCCACAGGCACATAGACACGTACAACCTAGAAATCACTAAATCATAGCCACAGGCACATAGACACGTACAACCTAGAAATCTCTAAATCATAGCCACAGGCACATAGACACGTACAACCTAGAAATCACTAAATCATAGCCACAGGCACATAGACACGTACAACCTAGAAATCACTAAATCATAGCCACAGGCACATAGACACGTACAACCTAGAAATCACTAAATCATAGCCACAGGCACATAGACACGTACAACCTAGAAATCACTAAATCATAGCCACAGGCACATAGACACGTACAACCTAGAAATCACTAAATCATAGCCACAGGCACATAGACACGTACAACCTAGAAATCACTAAATCATAGCCACAGGCACATACACACGTACAACCTAGAAATCACTAAATCATAGCCACAGGCACATAGACACGTACAACCTAGAAATCACTAAATCATAGCCACAGGCACATACACACGTACAACCTAGAAATCACTAAATCATAGCCACAGGCACATACACACGTACAACCTAGAAATCACTAAATCATAGCCACAGGCACATACACACGTACAACCTAGAAATCACTAAATCATAGCCACAGACACATAGACACTCAGTATACAGACAGATTGACAGCCGGACGAAAATAAATACATACACACGTACACACACGCACGCGCGCGTGCGCACACACACACACACACACACACACATGCGCACGCACTCCCTCTTCCTCTGCTTCTCTCTGTGTTCTACCCCCACCTCCATCCCCCAGTACCAGCCCCTCTCTTCCCTGTATTATGCGGTTGCCTTTTTTCCAAAGTTTAAAGATATCTTTGCTTCAACTTGACCGTTTTTCTCATGAATGTGCTTCGTCACAAACCTTCCCTACTCCCTCATCTCGTATTGCTAGATGGGGACATTTTGAATTAACAAGAGATTCCGTTCTTTCAAATGCAATCAACGCAGAGCAAAATCCGAGCGTCTTTTTCTCGTTCTCTCTTGCCCTTCTTTTCACCTGCACTGGTGTGTTCAAACAGAAAGGTATAGTAGGAAGAAGCACACCTGAACACACCTGCACTGGTGTGTTCTAACGGAAAGGTCTAGTAGGAAGAAGCACACCTGAACACACCTGCACTGGTGTGTTCAAACAGAAAGGTATAGTAGGAAGAAGCACACCTGAACGCACACACACAAAACACACACACGAGCTATTCTCGTCGTTGATTGGTCAAAAATTCCGCCCGGACTTTTAATGTCCTCGCGCAATTCCGGACTTTCGGGCTATACTCGTCTTTGATTGGTTCAAATGTCCTCGCGTAATTCCGCCCGGACTTTTATCGGGAACGTTCGTATAGGTTCGGCACTTTCTGCCCGGAATTTCGTGGAAGCGGTTCTTGCAAACAGTACACACTTCAGATAAGTGCTCATGAGTTGTTTCCCTTGATTCAAATAAAGGGTTTTGACTGACTGAACACAGAGATTCTGACCGTTTGTGCATCGGTTTGATTTGTCCACTATCCTTTTTTCTGTGACTGAGCGTGTATCATAATCGCACACACACACACACACACACGCACATCTGAAACCCTGCCTCACCCTCTCCCCGATTTGGAAAAAGAAAGAAATATAATTTGAAACGCCCGAGCAAATATTCTCGGAACAGTGTAGTTCTTTGTGACCTTGGTCTTAACGAAAAATCTAGCAGTCTGATGAGTAACGGATGGCGCATGAGTCATTTGTGTCGTTTTACGCCTCTTTGTACAGTTCTACTTTGAAAGGATGCCGCACACACATAACAACAGTCCTTCCTTTACGCTCTTGTAAGTAAAAAAAAAGGTCTGACAAGGCGTGTACGTCGAATGACAAATATACATACCCTTACTTGAATAAAATGCTATACCAGCCAAAAATAAACCAGAAAATACATCTCAATCAATCAATCAATATTAGGCTTATATCGCGCATATTCCGTGGGTACAATTCAAAGTGCAGGGATTTTTAAAAAAAAATTTTTTATGCAATTTATATTGCGCACATATTCAAGGCGCAGGGATTTATTTATGCTGTGTGAGATAGATTTTTTTTTTTACACAATACATCACGCATTCACATCGGCCAGCAGATCGCAGCCATTTCGGCGCATATCCTACTTTTCACGGCCTATTATTCCAAGTCACACGGGTATTTTGGTGGACATTTTTATCTATGCCTATACAATTTTGCCAGGAAAGACCCTTTTGTCAATCGTGCGATCTTTAACGTGCACACCCCAATGTAGTGTTCACGAAGGGACCTCGGTTTTTCGTCTCATCCGAAAGACTAGCACTTGAACCCACAACCAAGGTTAGGAAAGGGGGGAGAAAATTCCTAACGCCCTGACCCAGGATCGAACTCGCAACCTCTCGCTTCCGAGCGCAAGTGCGTTACCACTCGGCCACCCAGTCCACATCTGACAACAACAACAACAACAACAACAACAACAACAACAACAACAACAACAACAACAACAACAACAACAACAACAACAACAACAACAACAACAACAACAACAACTCCTCCTCCTCAATTCATGTCTGCAAAGGAAGCAGGACAGTTGCTGATTTCAGTACGTATCTAAAGAAGTAGATGCCCATATAGCGAGCACAATTGTGTACAGATCTGTCTAAAATCTGTATTTGAACATTCTGTTTAATTTCACATTCTGCCGGTTAGAAAATGTCTTCTTCAAGCACCTATGATACATGGGTTTTGGCAATGATCGCATTCACATCTTGCACCATTAACAGCGCAACATCAATTGCTATTTGTAATCCTGCGTTTTGAAGAATTTGAGTGATCGCCCTTGATTTCAAAGCAATTACATAATTATGAGTGTCCGGTAAATTTCCATTCCATGTTTTTAGTGAGTAGAGAATAGCTCGAAAGTCCGGGCGGAATTTCTGACCAATCAACGACAAGAATAGCTCGAAAGTCCGCGCGGAATTACATGAGGAATTCCGCGCGGAATTACGCGAGGAATTCCGCGGCGACATGGCGTATCTGGCGTTCCATACACCTGCACCTTCCCTCAGGTGTTCGTGCCAGGTTGCCTGTCTATCTCTACTCCGAGACCTTGGGCGGAGATTTCTGCTTACCTGGCGGAAACTGAGAGATAAACTGTTCCGCTCGGCTTTGGTTTGAAGAGCTTCAAGCAAAACAGACCAAGTTCTTATCTCTTGCAATGCTCGTCTTATCAGGCTTTTAGTTTTGACTGTGTACCTGGACTATTTTGGCCTTTTAAGTGTTGGAGGTATCTGAGTTCTTACCTGAGAGAGAGAGAGAGAGAGAGAGAGAGAGAGAGAGAGAGAGAGAGAGAGAGAGAGAGAGAGAGAGAGAGAGTACTTGTGCTCCTATATATATATGTGTATCCTCCTCCTTTCTCTCTCGTTCTACCCCCCGCGGGTTAGGGGGAGTCCCATATTGGTTGGGACGAGAAAGAATTTACCCGATGCTCCCCAGCATGTCGTAATAGGCGACTAACGGATTCTGTTTCTCCTTTTACCCTTGTTAAGTGTTTCTTGTATAGAATATAGTCAATTTTTGTAAAGATTTTAGTCAAGCAGTATGTAAGAAATGTTAAGTCCTTTGTACTGGAAACTTGCATTCTCCCAGTAAGGTAATATATTGTACTGGGTGGCCGAGTGGTAACGCACTTGCGCTCGGAATCGAGAGGTTGCGTGTTCGACCCTGGGTCGGGCCGCTATTTTCTCCCCCCTTTCCTAACCTAGATGGTGGGTTCAAGTGCTAGTCTTTCGGATGAGACGAAAAACCGAGGTCCCTTCGTGTACACTATATTGGGGTGTGCACGTTAAAGATCCCACGATTGACAAAAGGGTCTTTCCTGGCAAAATTGTATAGGCATAGATAAAAATGTCCATCAAATACCCGTGTGACTTGGAATAAAGGCCGCGAAAGGTGAACATTCGCCTAACAGGTTTGAGGGTTGCTGGTCGATGTGAATGCGTGATATATTGTGTAAAAAATTCCATCTCACACGGCATAAAAGCGCTTTGAACTTCGGATAAGGCGCTATATAAATAAAGAGAATTATTATTATTATTACTACGTTGCAAGCCCCTGGAGCAAATTTTTGATTAGTGCTTTTGTGAACAAGAAACAATTGACAAGTGGCTCTATCCCATCTCCCCCCTTCCCCCGTCGCGATATAACCTTCGTGGTTGAAAACGACGTAAAACACCAAATAAAGTAAAGTCTCTCGTTCTTTCTGTCTCCTCTGTACATTATACTAATAGCTCTCCAAAGCGCATGCTCACAAAGTTACAGCATGGTTTCCCCGTGTTTTCCAAAGCTTTATTCAACCTTTATCCATATATGGAAATTAACAGTGACGCGCTTGACCATATAAGGAACATAAATTGCAGTCAAAGAGTGTACTAAAGACGTTTAGCTGTCTTCGGCAGATCGTTGGCCTTTTTCTTGTCGAGAATCCAGACACACTGAAATGACAGGGAACGTCACTGTCTAGGCCTTTTCCTGTGTGAATTCAAATTAACATGAGTGAGGACGTCAAAAGAAGAAAAAAGAAGGAAGAGAGAGTTAGGAAAGAGATGAGAAAAAACAAAACAAAAAAAACTAAAACATTCTGCTGAGAACGTATGCAAGGCCGTGGAAGAGTTCACCAAGGGTGTTAATTACCGAGAGCTCACTGCCGTAGTCGGTAGATCTGTCTTATGAGTTCGATATAAAGACCAAAACAAAGCCGATATTTGTTTCGTCTTCTTCGTTCACACGTGAGTATAGTATTTAGTGTTTTGTCTTTATATGTATCGCTCTCACGTGCAGTCACCCTTGCTCTCCTGCTTCTGAATTTGAATCGATGATCTTACTGTTTGTTCATCTCATCTTCCTGAACACCGTACAGTGCTGTTGACCGTGCTGTACTTCTTGTGAGGGTCGTGTGGACAGATTGTTTTTTTGTTCTTGTTTTTTTGTTCTTGTTTTTTTTCTCACATTTATTTTGTACAAGAACAACACAAGCAAACAATGTGGACATTATGAACGTACTACCTGCTTAATAATAATACAGTCAAAGAAAAAGAAAGAAAAAAACTTAGACATGTATATATATATATATATTGTTTTGATTGTTTTGCAACGTCTGGGTTTCTTGTTGAAAAATCGTTTAACACCATTTTATGGTAGTGGAGGCGCAGGTGTGGGAAGGAGGAGTCTTTGCGTTCAACTCGAACTTCAAAGCACCCAGATGGCACTGTTGAAATGTGGCAGCCTTTGGTTGGTGAACATTTGAAAGCGATAGGGCACGTACACTACAAGCCCAGATGGTGTCTTAAAAGTATGCGCGTGCATGCGCGCGTGTGTGTGTGTGTCAGTGTGTCCGTCCGTCCGTCCGTCCGTCCCACCTCACCCCAACCCGTCGATTCGTACAACATAATAATTCATTGACTAGAACTGTACCTTGCCCCAAGCCAGTTTTGTGTGTGTGGCTTTAGTCTTTCTCCACTGGACCTGTCGTTCCACAGTTTTGGGTACATTTGGATGGGGAAGACGCAGTTCACTTCCTCCGTCGAAGTCCAAGCAAGCAGACAAAGACCTGCTTGTTGTACCCCCTTGCGTACCGCTTGTACAGTTGTTGTACCCCCTTGCGTACCGCTTGTACAGTTGTTGTACCCCCTTGCGTACCGCTTGTACAGTTGTTGTACCCCCTTGCGTACCGCTTGTACAGTTGTTGTACCCCCTTGCGTACCGCTTGTACAGTTGTTGTACCCCCTTGCGTACCGCTTGTACAGTTGTTGTACCCCCTTGCGTACCGCTTGTACAGTTGTTGTACCCCCTTGCGTACCGCTTGTACAGTTGTTGATATATCGAGTTGTATTACTCCCATGTCAAAGACCTGCTTGTTGTACCCCCTTGCGTACCGCTTGTACAGTTGTTGATATATCGAGTTGTATTACTCCCATGTCAAAGACCTGCTTGTTGTACCCCCTTGCGTACCGCTTGTACAGTTGTTGATATATCGAGTTGTATTACTCCCATGTCAAAGCGTGTGTGGGTTATACATGTGCCACGACCCCAATCCCCGAATACCCCGATAAGCACAGGTAGATATAGCAAGCCTTGTTGACGGGTTGTGGCCCAGTTGAGGTACGTATACATGTATGTATCCGTGCAAAGTGTAACGTACACACACGGAGCGACAACCTGGTACTGGGTCAAGGTCAAAACTGTAAATAATTATCCTTTATCAGCCATTGGCCTGCCTTAGAACGTTAAACAGCGGTGACTTTTCCCCCGAAATCGGCGTATGCTGCCTAAATGGCGGGGTAAAAACGGTCATACACGTAAAAATCCACTCGTGCTAAAAACAACGTGGGAGTCTAAGCCCATGAACGAAGAAAGAAAGAAAGCGGTGACTTTGTGTGCGTGTGTGTGTGTTTTTTTTGGTTGGTTTTTTTTGTCGACAGACCGAGATACAGGCAGATAACAAGTTGGATCTTTGTTGTTGTTTAATTTTGTTATACAGGTTCGTGTACTATTGCACCGAGTCTGATCTCATACATGTATTGCATACACTACTGAGATTTGCAGTCCAGTATCTTTGCTGCCATGATAAGACTGATCAGGCCTCTGGAGTTTTATATATATGGGAACAAAGTGTATACGGGAGTGCCGTTGACATGCTCAGATTCCGCTGTCGGCTTGGGGGGTGGGGGGGGGGGTGGATCTTTGAAGTCAGTTGCTGACATTTACCTGCAGGCATGTATTCGGTCACGTGCTCTGCCTGCCTCACCTTTGGTTTTTTTTCAATCCTTCTCACACACATACACATCTACATGTTCTGTCTTGGCCGAAGACTTCTGTGTGTGTGTGTGTGTGTGTGTGTGTGTGTGTGTGCCCCCCTTTCTCTCTCTCTTTGTTCTAAGTCTCGCTTCCCCGTTGTCACTTTGTGCTTGTGGTGTGGTCTTGTTAAAGGGGTAGACAGGGTTAATAGTATGAAACTGCAGGATTTGAAGTAATTAAGCTAGTTTCCATGGAAAACATCCCCCCTCCCCCCACCCCATCCTGCAAGCACACTGACACTCACACACTGACACACCGGCACACACACACTGACACACCGGCACACACACACTGACACACATACACACTGACACACCGGCACACACACATTGACACACCGGCACACACACACACTGACACACCGGCACACACACACTGACACACCGGCACACACACACTGACACACATACACACAAGTACTGACACACACACACACACTGGCACGCACGCACACACACACACACACACACACACAAACACACACACACACACACACACAAACACACACACACACACACACAAACACACACACACACACACACTGGCACGCACACACACACACACACACACACACACTATAGCTTCCTTTCTCCTTGATACTGATCGAGTTCTTGCATAACACCAGCAGACGGTTTATTGTAACCGTAACCTTTTACTCCTCACATCAATCGCACAGAAAATCCACCTTTACGACCACAGCAAAACCGCCGGTACCTCCGGTGGACCATGCTTGCTTTGAGCGTGGACTCGAATTGAGGTTGTCTCGGTGCGCTCTGCACATCAGTTTAATGAATCGTCTTTCTTCTGTGTCGGTGCAAAGTGCCCTCGAGTCATCGTGACCACGGTAGCGTGACCCCACTGGACGCTGTGCTTCGCTGCCGTCTATTGGTCAATGTTTGACCCGATTGATTGAAACTGGGACCTGATTGGTCAGCATCTTCCCCCCTGTCCGAAGCACTAATTAGCGTTGGTTACTGAAGTTGGCGTGTCTACCTGCTGGTGGAAGGAGGGAGAGAGTGTGAGTGTGAGAGTGTGTGCGTGTATGTGTCTGTATCGCCGGTTCGGAGTGGACTTCGTTGCGGAAAGGCCTCAGAAGAATTTTCTGTTCTTGTGACACTGGATTTAGTGTGCTGTTCTTGTGTTTGTGTGTGTGAGTGTGTGGAGTACCCCTTTTACAATGGATACAGGCAGCTGATGAAAAGCATGTGAAGGTATTGTGATCTTCACGGGTGTCTGTCTCATTTCTGTCTCTCTCTTTCTCCACTTTCAAAATTGATTTTCACAACTGAAGTGCAAGCTAAGGGAAACACACACACATGCACATCATGTGCACACATACACACACACAGGATTAGGCACACAAAAAAAAGGTCTGTTTACGGTAACATAGGCCAAAAAAATAGGGTCGGTAGGTCGGGATTTTTTTTTTTTTTTTTTTCCCAAAAAACCATATTTTTACGTTATTTTGCCAAAAAAACAAGATTTTTTTTTTCCCCAAATGCCAAAAAAAAGTCTAGGGTCGCGCGAAAAAACTAGGGTCGGTCGGGTTACCGTAAACAGACCTTTTTTTTTGTTGGCCTTAACAAAAGGATTATTTATATTATATGTACTGGATAAACTGTGTCAGAGCTGAGGCAGTATGATAAAACATGAACCATGTCAGCTTGACTGTTAATAACTACAATTACATGTATCTATTTCAAGCTGTCTCATTATAATGTCTGACTACCAATGCATTGTGCATAATTTGAATAATTTGTCTGATGGAAATTGGGTCAATGCATGCATGACTGGGTCAGACTAAACGTTTGTTTGTTTGTTCGTTCATGGGCTGAAACTCCCACGGCTTTTACGTGTATGACCGTTTTTACCCTGCCATTTAGGCAGCCATACGCCGCTTTCGGAGGAGTTAAACGTTTTATTTCTGGTCTCGCGCTGCTATGTTAATCTTGGTTAACTGATCTTTGGGACATGAACTGTTCATGCATTGGCAGGTTTGTATAATTAATGTCATTGTTTGTGCTACCTCTTTAAGGCAACCCTATCAATACCACAGTAAATATTAAATTGAATCTGTACAATCCCACAATGAAAAGAAGCTGTTTGCCTTGACCTAGTTAGGGTGAATGATATGTAAATAGGTCAATATCCGCAGAATGTGGCTGGCACAAAATAGAAAATTGTTCACGATCGATCTGCTGCTAGCAACGCCACACTATTGCCTTGACTTTGTTCCACACAGCTGATGCTCAGCTGATTGTCTCTTCTCATGAATATATATACGGTTTGTCACGAGTTTGTCTGGACGTGCTCGTAGGAATAGGAATCAACGTTGTTACCAGACTAAGAGGACGATAGGTCAGTTGGATGGGGACTGAAAATATGTACAGGCTTTTTCTAAGAAAATAATGTTTGATCAGAAAACGGAATAGCTTCTTCATGTCAAAAACAGTCCATCGGCCAGGGATCAAATAAGTATGCGTGAATTACCAGCTACGCTACTAGGAATTAGTCTATTTGTGTGATGCCTCACAGCAGTAAATGGTAAATCGTTCATGATCGATACTTCTGTTCATAGCAACACAACCTTTTTGCATTGGGTTATTCTAATCAGCTGATAGTCTCCTCTCGTTGCTGTTACTAAATTTGATAGGGTTAATCACCCTGTGACCTAGTAGATGATTAGATTGTCTAGACAGGACGCAGCTGTAGGAATGTGTCAATTATTTTGTGTGATGGGTTAAAACACATCTTCATTGGACAGTGAAAATCCCCCCCCCCCCCCCTTTTTTGTTGTTGTTGTTTTGTTTGTTTGAAACATAGCGTCAGCTACACTTCCCAACCCTGTTTAGTCTTGTAGTCGGCTACACTTCCCAACCCTGTTTAGTCTTGTAGTCGGCTACACTTCCCAACCCTGTTTAGTCTTGTAGTCGGCTACACTTCCCAACCCTGTTTAGTCTTGTAGTCGGCTACACTTCCCAACCCTGTTTAGTCTTGTAGTCGGCTACACTTCCCAACCCTGTTTAGTCTTGTAGTCGGCTACACTTCCCAATCCTGTTTAGTCTTGTACGGGAGATAAGAGCATGTCTCCACTTGGAGACTTCCCCACCCTGTTTAGTCTTGTAGGGGAGATAAGAGCATGTCTCCACTTGGAGACTTCCCAATCCTGTTTAGTCTTGTACGGGAGATAAGAGCATGTCTCCACTTGGAGACTTCCCCAATTTACAGTTTGCTTGCTTTGTGTGCAGAGTGGGAATTGTTTTGCTGAATTAATTTTGCCTATTGACGTAGGTGTAAGCTATTAATACATTAATTCAGTTAAAACAATTTCCCCTCTGCACTGAAAGCAGTAATGCCGCACAATTCTGGTATCTGAGTAAGAAAAAGTATGCTGTTAGTCTTATCCCGAATAAAAAAAAATAAAAACAACCCAGGACTAATCTCTGCTGATTGATCTACACTAACTTGTCTCCGCGGAAATAAAATGTATCTTGAAGCAGAGATATATTTTGTGCTTGAAGTCAAAATGACAAAGTTAAGTCTGTCTCGTTATATTTTGTGCTTGAAGTCAAAATGACAAAGTTAAGTCTGTCTCGTTATATTTTGTGCTTGAAGTCAAAATGACAAAGTTAAGTCTGTCTCGTTATATTTTGTGCTTGAAGTCAAAATGACAAAGTTAAGTCTGTCTCGTTATATTTTGTGCTTGAAGTCAAAATGACAAAGTTAAGTCTGTCTCGTTATATTTTGTGCTTGAAGTCAAAATGACAAAGTTAAGCCTGTCTCGTTGACATGCAGAACGTCACCTGCCGCCTCACTCACCGTGCGTGGACATGTTACATTGCACAATACGTCATACGGTTTCCACGTCATAGACTGCATATATATATATATATATATAATCTACTTGTGTTAAATTTCACTGGAGACAATTAATTATTTTGTTTCTAAAACTTGGTCACGCGGCTATCTTGTGACAAGCGCACTGACATGCTTTTACCCAAAGGGCCATACAGGCATTTAATTATTCGCAAGGGTGGCAGAATGTATTTTGTGTTTTCGCTGTTCGCATGAACTGGTCCATGAAGCATTAAATGTAAGCGCACTATTTCCTTCTTCCCAGTAGTGTCAGTGACCTACTTACGTCAGACGGTTTGTCTACAATCGTTGACCTGGATCTGTACCGTAGTGTGTACAATCTCACTGCCGGGTCAGACTAATCGATCACCTATATACCTACAGTATCATTATCTATACGTGCATTGTTGTCAGCCTCCTAGCATATAACCACGTCATGTATTAGACACTAGTTCGTGGGACAGAAAAACCAAGTTAGCATGTTGTCAGCAAGTCTGACAATAAACCACCTCGCGGCCATCCATCCCAGTTGCAGGCCTCCCGGGCAGATGAATAAGATGGCTGAATTCAGCGCAAATGTCGTTTCGTATCACGTTGCTCTGGTGTCAGAGAGAAAAAAAAGTTGGTTAAGAGTGTTATCATATTTGAGGTCTATGAGAGCAGATGAACGGATCTGAATTCAGTGCAAAAGTCTGTTCGTGTTGTGTTGCTGCTTCCCACTGTGATATATATGTTTGTAAGAGTTTGCTATCAAGACCAGTCGGGGCAAATGGACATTTCTGAGATTGAGAGGTACTGTGTCATTCTCAGTCTTAACGTTGCCCCTGTCTTTGACTTATAACAGCATGCAGGGGGGGGGGGGGGGGGGGAGGGGAGGGGGGCATTGACAGACAGGCAGGACAGTAAGGTTTGTATATATAGAGGAAATCAGTCACCTTCTCCAGTCCCGTGCGAAACGTTTATCGGACAAACAGTCCCTTGTCATGGTGTTTGACGTACAATGACAGCTGTCATCTCCACACACACACAGTCGTGCCAAGGGGAATG
Source organism: Littorina saxatilis (assembly GCF_037325665.1). Classification (NCBI taxonomy): domain Eukaryota; kingdom Metazoa; phylum Mollusca; class Gastropoda; order Littorinimorpha; family Littorinidae; genus Littorina; species Littorina saxatilis. The sequence goes on along the minus strand of NC_090257.1, from coordinate 2,615,071 downwards.
GACTTGAACTTGGGACAATGCTGTGTAATAGCGTCCCTCCTTTCTCACCTGGAAGATAGAACTGCCGTTACCAACCTTAACGGGAAGGTTCTAAGTGTCTGCTGTCATCAGTGGTTGGAAGGGGCTCCTGTCATAATTTCTGTCCCAAGTTTAACGTCACGATGTAGAATTTTGATTGCCTTCGAGAATTGTAGGAAGTCAGTTAGGCTCAGAAATCTTCTAGTTGTGTTTTTGCGTGTGGTCGTTAATGACGCGCGCTTACACACACACATATAATGCACGCACGCACACGCACGCACTTCCACACGAAGGACACTTGGCTGGCGTTTGGTCAAACGCACGCACACGCACGCACTTCCACACGAAGGACACTTGGCTGGCGTTTGGTCAAACGCACGCACACGCGGAGGGTTCGGCAAAGGTTCGGAGTGGACGCATTTGATTGATCAGAGAGCGGTGTTTTCCTCAATATTTTGATGACAAGATCGGCCAGATACATCATTCTTGGCACACAGTTCAGCAACCATATTCTGAAAACATGGTTAATGTAGTCACAACACGAGTGCGTCAGATAATGCGGTAAGAAACCAGTCAGCAGTTCAAGTATTTTGAGGTGGTGTGCACGAGATATTGTTCATCTGGGTTTGAACTTAGGATCACTGGGTCGGAGGATCACTGGGTCGGATTGGTTGAAATTTGAGAGTGTTGTTTGAGATTTCAACTAATCCGAGCCAGCCCTGTGGTTCCTCCCAGGTGGGCAGTTTCTCGTGCACATCGCCCCTGGTCACAAAATCAGTCAGCAGCATAATATTGTGGTCACGGACTCGGTCAGCGCTAACAGAAGCAACACAAGAAACGCGGTCGATGGGGTGCAACAACAGTTGGTTCAATACCTGTTGACCTACTTCTCTCTCACAGAACACGTCGGACCGGACGCACGTGCCAAAGTCAGCAGAACCTTACGCCGGAACTGGAGCCAATAAATACAACGCACCGCCAAACGTACGACATGCATTCACTGTTGAGAACAGCGTTGAAAATAGAGTAGCGTAGTCGGCAAGATTTCTTAAGTTCAGGCCTGGCTTGGAACTACATTATTATTAGTTGTTGAGTTGGCATTTTGCCTCGCCAGGTAAATTGGTACGATGGGCGTTGAGCCAGGTGTGTATATATATATCTCTTTACCCCGCCTTTGACGAGAAATGCTTCCTTCTGCTCGCCCCCCCCCCCCCCCTCCCATGGGCCCCTCCTCTACGAGACCTGTCTGGGTAGATATTTGCTTGTCTGTCCTGGTACTGGTACAGGTTCAACGGAGGTACAGTGGAGTCACTGTTGTAAGAAGGTCAAGGTCTTGTTTTGCTGACTTCTCTCTTCCTAAAGTGGAGCAGGATGAGAGTATGAGAGAGGTGGGGATAGGGTGGTTGGGGAGTCTGAGAGGGGACATAACTCAAAATAACTTCGACACCACCTTAGCCGACATCTGATAGGTATGCAAAAGACAAACGGGATGTGAGCCCTTACAAGAACAACTCTTAATAATAATAATATACCTAGAGGGGTTGGGGCGACTATGGAGCATTGAAAAAACTGCAGGTTTTGGGATTGGGGGGGAGGGGGGGGGTGGGGAACATAAAGTATGTGCACGACAACACGTTGACAGCTTAGACACGCAGACGACCCCCACAGCAAACATTGTGACTCGCAGTAGCCGGCAGCCCGTGACTCAGTGGCTGACCCCTGTCCCCCCGTTTACCGGTCAAGGCATGCGAGGAATGTGAGAGATGACCTCTTGATCCCACTAGAGCTGTCGTTGTCACCTTTTAGTTGCCCGTTGTACTAACACCACGGCTTCTGTTCTGTTCAGTTCAGTTCACACGTCTGACCAATGAAGAGAGCTAGCTTCTCGCTCCCGCCATGTCTGTCACTGAATTGTGATTGTCAGTTTGTGGTATTTGGGTATTTTTCTTTCACTCGACAAGAAAAAGAAGACGGCTTCGTAAGGTTCCGAGCTCTGACCGGTGAAGGGGGTGGTGGTGGTGTTTTTTGTTTTTGTTAGGGGGGCGGGGGTGGGGGTGGGGGAGGGGCTTTCATATCTTCTGAGTTTTATGAAGGCTGGGAGAGCTTTGGTATGGGTTGTGTGGTATTGTGAATGCAAGTGAAGAAATAGTGGGCGGGGGGGGGGGGGGGGATGAGGAGCAAGAATTTGTGCGGCAATGGCTTTCTGCCTGACTTGCCAGGGCCACAAGCAAATCGTCAGGGCAGCGTCAATATTGAATTGAGTCTTGTGCACTGGGCGCACGTGCGATGAGAAATCGCCGCCAATTGAAATGCACGGCGCTCCTCACATTGATTACAGTGGGTGCTGGGGTGAATAAACTTGTTGGCTGTTTTTTTTTCTCACTCGCAGATCTCTCTCTCTCTCTCTGTCTCTCTCTCTCTGTCTCTGTCTCTCTCTCTCTCTCTCTCTCTCTCTCTCTCTCTCTCTCTCTCTCTCTCTCTCTCTGTTATATTGATTGGGGATGCCTTCATTGGTTTCTTTGGCTCGTGTGTGTTGGGTTGCTTCAAACGATTTTTAACGTCCCCCTCCCCCTTGGTTCTTAGAGTGTGCGATGAATTTTGGTTGGTTTCTCCGATGACTCCTTCCCACTTCCTCACCGCCGCCGCCCCTCTACCCCCCTCTTCGCGAGCCCGGTGAGACTGTAGGCCTATTTTAATTGATGAAAGTAGTGTCTTCAACAACTTCAAAAAATACCAGTTTATTGTTCAGTAAGGGTCGTCAATGGATACAGCAACACAGTTAAACACTCAAACTGTTTTTTGTAATATTAAAAACTGAGTATCATTTTACAGGAAACAGTCGTATAAAGACGCTGTTCTGTTGTGCAAAGAAAAAAAAAAGGCGAGTTAGCTACAACGTTGACAGAACTTACCGAAAGACGTCACAGAATCTAATTCGATTGAGATACGACGTCAGACTCAAAGAAAACTTATATATCGGATTGATATCCGGAGTAAAGTACGTCTATCTGTACCTTGTAAGGACGAAGACACGAAGAGGGCAGTCGCCACAGATAGGGGAAGGGCTCCTAATATGGACCACTTTTTGTTTCATCCTGATAACTAGCTTGTTTTCTTGCGAAGAAGTTTCATTTTGTGTTTGGTAGTCCTTCTCTCTTAGGTTAACCGTTAGGCCTAATTAGAGTGAAATAGCTTTGATAGATATTCAGCAAAAATTAAATACAGAAAAAATCACAAAGGGTCCATATTAGGAGCCTGGGCGCCTAATATGGACCAGTGAAGCGGCCTTCACGAATCACTGTAAAAAGCCCCCTATATTTCAAAATAACATGATACAACTTAGTGTAAAAGTCAGCCTAATTAAAATATGCTCTAGATTTATCTGTTTCGGGTTGATGAGAGCATTATTTGAAGCACACCAGGAAACAAAAGAAGCTTATCAAAAACAGTGAAAATAAGTGAAATTATTAACTTCCACGAAAAGAAGACTTTTTGTTGCATTTATTTTAAATCTCGAGGGCTAGTTATAAGTTATTTCCAGCAAGCTTCTTAATGAATTAATGAAAATAACCTTTAGCTTTTATTTTCTTCGATTTGTTGAAGGTGGTCCATATTAGGGGACTAGCACATACTTTGAGATTTTGCTATTATTTTTATTTGCAGTAGAAACTCGGGGTCAACACTGCTAAAATATAACAAATATGGTTTTAGCTGTCATGTATAGCAATTTTTGTGTGATAAAAGCTTTGGCTGTGGACAGAAACGAGTCCGTTTTAGGCGGCAAATTTAGAATGAACGCTGCCAAAAGTGAAAAAAAGAGAAAAAGCCTAACGGTTTTGAGATTTCTGTTTCCGCAACTATTTTGACATGTGCAAGTTATCCAGAAAAGGTGAATACAGCGAATGAAACTGTTTTGAGCGCTCTAGCGCCGTTAGTTTGTCAGAACAGAAGGTGGTCCATATTAGGAGCCGGTCCATATCGATATCAGGAGCCCTTCCCCTACTAGATTATTAACATGAAACTGCGCGAAGGAAGATTATTGATTGGCATCTATAGGGAACATTTCCCTCCATCCCCTCTCCCTGTAACAATACATCCCCCCCACCCCCAGACGACCTTGTACATTGATTTATTATGGGTGGTAAGACGGTAATACACCCCACCCCCAGACGACATTGATTTATTATGGGTGGTAAGACGGTAATACACCCCAACCCCTCCCTTCCCCCCTGTCATCCGTCTTACACTTTGCTTCTTTCTTCTGTATCGTCAAAGTTAACATGCCTGCGCCTGTTTCTGAATTGTGAAGGGTAAAAATGGTGTCCTTTTCAGACTTAATCAATACCAGTCTTCAAACTAGAGTACACGTCGATATTTCTTTCTTTCTCGCGACTTGTC
>NC_090257.1:2605429-2610455 GCF_037325665.1 Littorina saxatilis | reverse complement strand
GGCCCCCTTCATCCCCCCCTTCCTCGTCCTGATATGGCTCTGTGTAGTCGGCTGGACGTTAAGCAACAAATAAACAAACAAACAAACATTTTGTGTTGTACATACATGTGTAAGATTTGGCAAACATTATTTTCTCCTTTTTGACGATTTTCTATTGAGGTCTAACGAATGACGTCTTACAACGTGTGCAGTCGTCCTTGGCGGTCAAGAAAGCCGCCGCGATCATTGCGCAGACGACACTTCTAAACCGCCATTATTTTTTGTGCGCATCACGTGCTCCACATAAATCGGCTGGAAACGAAGCAATTGGGAAACCTGGATTGTGATGTTTGAGAGAAGTTGTCTTACAAGAACGTGACTGATGTGAGGACAAAGAAACCTACTTATTTCCTCGTTGGAGTTTCTGACAACCAAGTCATGACAGAAAGCACTCTACTCGGCCAAGGCCATATTGACAGCAACAGCTGTTCGTGTATAATATTTAATTCACTGTATACCTCATGTATTCCAAGTACCAGCTGGGTAACGGAACTTCCCAAAATTGGAATTCTTGAGAAAAGTCGCTCACTCGTGGTGACGTCATCTACCCACAGGCCTTTTGTCGTAGTGTGTCACCGGGTATTTTCCGGCGAAAACAACCCTGTGACGTCGTAGGGTATTATTTGATTAAAGGGAGGGAAGAAGATCCTCGCCACTTCAAGGACGCTCAGTGTCTTTTTCAGCCAACGGAAACCCCAGCTAGAAAGAGCTGCGATATTTGTGGCTGAATTAGCTAATTCAGCTTTGACAATTGCTGTGTGTGAAAACTGGGTCAATCGGAAATGACGTCAGCGGCCAGTGCCTGAAGACTTGTGAATGAAATCTATGTTGGGGAAGCGAGAGGAAAAGAAAGAGCGAATCAGTGATGGGGAGAAGTTGTAGTAGAGTAAAGCGCGGAGACGTGTACGTACGTAGGTGTGTTTTATTTTCGGCTTTAGGCCCATAGGGCGTTTAAGCAAACAAACATACACAATTACGTCACACTTACAACCACACGCACAATGCGAGTGCACGCAGGCACAGCAAACAATGATCTTAATTAAACAACAAAAGAAAACAGAACACATTAACAAACAAAAACCACATCTTCATCAACTAGAGCACTTACCGACAGGAATAGCCTGAGAGAGAGAGAGAGAGAGAGAGAGAGAGAGAGAGAGAGAGAGAGGGGAGGGGGGAGGGAGGGAGAGAGAGAGAGAGAGAGAGAGAGAGAGAGAGAGAGAGAGAGAGAGAGAGAGAGAGAGATTCTATAGTGAAACCGGGTAGACATGAATGCAGGTGAGCTCTGATCGACAGCAAGAGACAGAGACACACCCCACCCACGCAACTCACGTCCGGTTGTCAGTGGAACACGTGGTTGCTGGTGCCGCTGTGCTCTTCCTGTATATTCCAGAACGACCATCACGTGCTTCTCAGTGTAGTTGTTGGTGACAAGTCTCCTCTTTTATTCCCTTGCCAGCGAACCCGCCCACCACCTCGTGCGTTCGGCGTCACAGCCTTTCGCTTACCTATATCGATATATATGGCTTTTCTCCGGACTGATGATGCTGATGACGACTGGAAGCAGGTGGTGCCTGCCTGGTTTGCGTGTGTCGGGGGGAAGGTTTGAATTACGCTCATGCTCACAGGGTGGTGTTCGGATGCTAATTGAAAAACTGCACAATCAAGAACAATGACAAATTGAAGAAGAATAAAAACACGTTGAAAAACTGCACAATCTAGAACAATGACAAATTGAAGAAGAATAAAAACACGTGCATGGCGGTTAGAGATCGATAATCATAATATTATCGCCGCTGCGGAAATGTTAAAAACTTCGTGCAAAATCAGGTTCCAATAATTTTCATGGGACGTGTCTGCTGGAGAGAGAGAGAGAGAGAGAGAGAGAGAGAGAGAGAGAGAGAGAGAGAGAGAGAGAGAGAGAGAGAGAGAGAGAGAGAGAGAGAGAGAGAGAGAGAGAGAGAGAGAGAGAGAGAGAGAGAGAGAGAGAGAGAGAGAGAGAGAGAGAGAGAGAGAGAGAGAGAGAGAGAGAGAGAGAGAGAGAGAGAGAGAGAGATGATGCTGAAGTGTAATATATTTTACTATTCACAAAGAAAACATGAACGGAAAGTTGAGTGAAAGTTGTGATAACAAGCAGGGAAAAAACCCTGTGCGGGTTCCCAGCTTATTTTTTATAAAGAAAGGGAAAAGAAGTTCGAATGCACTCGGGTAATGGAGTTTTTAAGAAAGAGAGTCGACAGGGCTGCAATTTTTTTTTAGTTTTACACACTAGAAAAAGGAGGGTGGGGGAGAGAAAAGACCACCATACACTCACACAAAACTAAGTGAAAAGCGGGGCATATGTTTGTAATCTTGAGTGAAAGAAGTTGCTCGCCGTGATTTTGTTTCAAGGTCGTGGCACGTGAAACCGGCAAAACACGTGCTAGTTCCAACGGCGTGCAATGAAAATAAAGTCGCGGTGCTAACGGCCAACAATGGCATCGCAATGTACTTTAACGGCCATTCCCGCTGATTCTGCTGTGGAAGTCCTGCGGATCGATACAGTAAGTGCCTTTTGCAAATGGCCTTCCGTGGTCTTCTGTCGTTGGTGGTATGCGGTCGTTTTGGTTATTACACCCCCGGTATAGGGGTGTGTATAGGATTCGGTCGATGTGTTTGTTTGTTTGTGTGTTTGTGTTCGCATATAGATCTCAAGAATGAACGGACCGATCGTCACCAAACTTGGTGAACAGGTTCTATACATTCCTGAGACGGTCCTTACAAAAATTGGGACCAGTCAAACACACGGTTAGGGAGTTATTGGTGGATTAAGATTCTACAAGGACTTATAGAGGGACATATTAATGGTCAAAGGGAAATAACCTTCTCAGTTGGTGGCAGTGAGAATGGTAAGGACGGGGGTGTTTTTCCTACCTCGGAGGAATTTTTCTTGTTATTGTTGGTGTCGTTGGTGGTGGTGGTTGGCTTTCGAATAAGCCCGGTGGAAGCGACGTCGAATACTGAGAGAAGAGCGAACATGTAAGATTCATTACTTGTGATGAAACTCACCCAGGAGGCTGGGTGGTAGGGATGTCGGTTTGCGGGGCGAGTTAAAAGACCACACTACAGTGTTTGTGGCGATGATAACTTGCCCCCCCGCACCTCCACTTTACCAAACAAACAAAAGAGTGAATAAATATAGAAAAAATAAAGAAGTAATAAAATTAGATACATGGATAAGTAAAGTGCAGAACAAAATCAACTATCACAAACATAATTAGTAGCAACATTACCACAACGACAACTAAGTGAAGTAGCGATGTTTCTCCCCTTTACCAAACCTCTCCACTCGTTGTCCTGCATCAAGATGACAGTGGTTACTGTCACTGAGTATTGATCTCAAGCTCTGCAGGCCGAGAAAGGGAGCTGAGGGGGGGGGGGGGGGGGGGGGTTAGGGGGGGGGGGGGGGTAAGGGAGGAGCCGGGACTGGGGGCAGCGACCCGACCTTGACTGACAGCAAATCTAGACTGGTAGTGATCGGGGGAGGAGGGAGAAGGCTTCCTGTTCCAAGACATGCTGTGCCGCCTGACGCCCTGCAGAGCACTGAGCCTGCGAAGGACAGTTGGTGTGTGTGAAGGGATGTCAAGTCAGTCAGCGTCTGCAGGCTCGCCCCGCCACCGCCACCGCCACGATACGACTGACTTAGGTTCACTGACCTGCTAGTTCTGAAGAAAATGTTGGCCTTTATTGACTGTTACTAGCCACTGGTGCTCGCGGATAGAAAGAAACAGAATACATGTATGATTGTAGTCTATCGACCATTTCGAGCCAGTGCTCTTCCTAGCGCCAGTGGATGGCTCATTTTCGCATAATTGGAGAGAGAGAGAGAGAGAGAGAGAGAGAGAGAGAGAGAGAGAGAGAGAGAGAGAGAGAGAGAGAGAGAGAGAGAGAGAGAGAGAGAACAAGAACAAGAACATCATTTATTCTTCAGGCCTCTAGCCCCTAGAATAGGGTCGTTACAAACAAAAATACAAGTCAAAAGTACATACAGCGGCAAAGCATCACGAAGATACAAAACTAAGAGAGAGAGAGAGAGAGAGAGAGAGAGAGAGAGAGAGAGAGAGAGAGAGAGAGGGGTAAGACATTTTATTGATTAAACACAAGGTTCATTTCAAGGGGGGGAGAGAGAGAGAGAGAGAGAGAGAGAGAGAGAGAGAGAGAGAGAGAGAGAGAGAGAGAGACATTTTATTGATTAAACACAAGGTTCATTTCAAGGGGGGGAGAGAGAGAGAGAGAGAGAGAGAGAGAGAGAGAGAGAGAGAGAGAGAGAGAGAGAGAGAGAGAGAGAGACATTTTATTGATTAAACACAAGGTTCATTTCAAGGGAGAGAAAGAGAGAGAGAGAGAGAGAGAGAGAGAGAGAGAGAGAGAGAGAGAGAGAGAGAGAGAGAGAGAGAGAGAGAGAGATCATCGTATAAGAATAATATGGACACGGTAACATTATCTGGGAATGATAAAGACGCACAGAGTGTCCACAGGCACCCGTCCTGGTTACAAACACAGCCATGTCCAGGGGCATGTTCTGAATACACTAACATTTATGACAGCACAGAAGAAGCGAAATCTCTCACCTGTTCCTGGGTTGGATTCGTGCTTGTTCTGGTTCTTGTGTTCGTCGTAAAGAACCCAAACACTTTTAAACTCCCTTCGTCTCAAGAACCCGAACATTTGCCAAGGGAACCCAGTATTGGCGTTAACCGGTAATTACCGGTATTTTACCGGTTGAAATGAAAAAATACCGGAAAATAATTGGCTGCCGGTATAACCTACCGGTTGATTTTTAGAATACCGTGGGTTTTTTGCTGGTAAAACAACAAAACCAGTCCTCTGAGTTGGACTCTTACTGGTTCCAACGACCAGCCCACCTTTTTTTCTGAATAGTTTTCATCATAAAAGTTTGTGTACCAGTTTGAAAAAATATTCGCGCCATCACTGGGGAACCAATTCA